>NW_021633849.1:0-40789 GCF_004799145.2 Neltuma alba
TGATTCTGTTGGTGGATTTGTGTGTTTCTGGAAGCTACGTGGCATTGCCATTGCTGATAAGCAGATCACCATTACTTTACTTACCCCCATTTCTTCTTCATGAGTTTCTCCCACAAATATTCACTCTGACATCTATCTCTGAGAGACCCTGCACACCGTGGCCATACCGCACAACTCGGCTGGTGAAAGTCGTTCAAGGATACTCTCCAGTGGCAGATCAGGCAAATCCAAGAGCGAAATCTTGCCTCCCTCACCTTCATCATCCAGCTTTGATTCTGAAGTCTTCTTCTTCTTCAATGGCATGGATAGGGGGACCTCATAGAAACTGAAACTGATGCTGCTTTTTTTAATCCTAAAAATTGATGAACTCAACAGGTTCAACCAAGATCCAATCGAGAGACACTTACTGGTAAAGGACTTGGAAAGGATGAGGAAGGAGAGAAAGGATATTAGGAAGCAAAACATTGTAAGAAGATAATAACCAAAGCTGGGTTTCAAGACACAACAACAACGCAACGGCCGCAACGAGTGAAAACGGGAACAACAAAAAGAACTAAAATCCACCTACGGAAGACAATTGCCGCTTAGTGCTTTAATAAAATGATTTATGAGTAGTAGTTTTGTAGGGCCAGCAGACAACAAGCTCTGGAAGCTGGTAGTAAAAAGCAGTTCCAAATCGTTCAAAGAACAAAGATCAAGGATGGTTCATAGTTGCCATTTGCCCATTGGCATCACCATACAGTGAATTCCCCCACAAAAATAAGCGGGCAGTGCGATGCAGCTGTCACTGGATGTTCACTGAGGAGAGAAGAAATTGAACCCAAGCGTTGTTTGGTGAGATCACAGCCCCAAAAGAAAGACACCGAGAGAATCAAAACCAAACAAACGCCCGAAATGAATCTGGGAATAGGAACCTATGGTCTAATCTAAGAGGCGGGTTTGAGTTGGATGGCAATTTTAGCGTCTGAACTCTGAATCTCAAAACGCAACGAAAAAAGCTTGGCACGAACAGAGAGAGGCAGAGATCGATTTAAATTGAAGATGACGAGGAGAAGATAGACCAAGCGGGTCCCCCCGAATTCATTTACAGTCTATCCACATATCCATCCCTCACAGCTCACGTCGCGTGAAAACGCGTAATCCGTGTGGACTGATCTATGTGTAGCGAGGAGAAGAAAGAAAGAGATAGATATCGGAAGGATGGATCTTGAGGGGGTGTTTCAAGGGAAGAAGGATACTTTTTGGTGAGGTTCGACATGACTTGTCATAATGCCATAAAAATTTTACCAGTTATTTTGCCGAACTCCCACCAAACTTCAACCCCCCAATGGGCCCAAGCCATCAACGTTGAAAGATCAAACATGTGTCTGGATAAAAATCAAATCTTATTAAAAGTTGTTTTTATTTTTTTGTGTTGATTTTCTATTTTATCCATATTTATTATTTTTAACTCACACTCTCTTTTCCTCCCACTTCTCTTTCTTTTAATAATTTAATTGTTCTCCCTCATACTCTCTTTCCTTATTAATGAGGGTATTTTTAAGAAAAAATTTATACTTTTTACACATTAATTATTCTTAATTAATTTTAACTGTTTTTTATAAGCACAATTCAGTTATTTGTTTCTTATAATAAGAAACAGAGGGAGTATGGTTTTATAAATATAAAAATTTATTTCGTTTTATAAAAAAAATAAAAAAAAATCCTAGACACTCCAACTAAGAGTCAATGACCCTTCAAATTGGGGTAAATAATGTCAACTCGTATAGCCGAACATTGATTACTCCGTTCGCGTTAGTGCCACGCCATGCCTTGTCCTCGTGTCTATCCATCATAAGATGACGATTCCAATTTCGAGTGGCCTTCCCTTTCGTTTCCCGACTCCCACGTCGCTTTCCCCTCTTAACTGTGCTCGATTTCCTCGCGGAGAAGTGACAGTGAAACTTCTTCTAGAATTTCAGTCGTTATTAGGTTATATATGAAAGATGCTCAAAAAATCAACTTCTTCTGATGTTTATGAGCAATTAAAAACATTAATCTTGCCAATGATCTAGAGTTTGCTGCTCAGGTAATGCAAACATATATCCTTAATATATTCATACAATTGACGATCGTACGCATTATCCGCGTCGTGGGATCACCATTTTTCCTACGTGTTAAATATTCATAGTCCATAAAGTGAGCCGTGTCAGATATGTCTTCGGGAAAAGTAGGTTTGAGGAAGACATTGATTGGGCAGTTTATCCATCGAGGCGTTATTCGATTTAAACTTTTTTTTATTAATATCTTTTTGCAGTTGGGCTGAGGGGCCGGCTTCTTGTGGAACAGTTCCATTGCATTTGTATGTTCTTCTGCATTTATTTTACCCAGGGCAGTTGCTTTGGTGCCATGACCATATCGGATCGCCTGTGTTGGGACCCAGAAGGCAAATTAGTTTTAAAAAAACAAGCAACACGTAAACCACTTCCACTTCATGAACCAATCTTCCCTTGGAAAGCTTGCCACACTTTGCAAACACCTTCATTCCATGCGTTGCCTGTTTATTGCGTTCCGCGTTATTGTTAACAAATAGAGAACTATCCACTCTTGTACCATCTGATTCTGACGATATATATATATATATATATATAATTGCATGTTGTGATTTGTTCATATTACGGCGGAAGAACCAAGTAATTGGGAGAAACACAGAATGGGTCGAGTGGGAAACCTAACGTCATTATTGTGCTCCGTTTCTTTATTAGGTTATCCATATTGCAAGCAAACACGTGATGAGCTACCAACAAAGTTGGTTCAGTCGGGAAAAAAATTAGCTCATAACCTAAGGTTATAAATTTAAAATTTGCTACTAACATAAGGATCTTTGTGGGCAATCTTTAAATACATTTTCTATAAATTATGATGAGTTGAGTCATATATAATTACTGTAAGAACGGAGGTGCTTTTCTGCACATGCATATTTAGGTGAACAAATATAAGTCATTGTCATATTACAAAATCATTTCTAAAAAGGTAATATAAAAAAGAATGACTTTCATCTGCAAGCAACTTACAGTTAATTTCAAGCCGGCCATTTTTCATCTTGTTGCGTGTCAGGTGGCTTTCTAAATTAGGAGTATATGACTTGCTTTTTCAAAGTTAATCACGAAATTTTGGATAAACAAACTTAATCTGAATTCAGACTCAAATATATATGGACTTTTGTCACTTTAAATTGCATCGGCTGCTTAAAGGGGTTGACACCAGAAGATATTTATCAAAGGGGGCGGCCAAGTGTGTGAGATATTTTCGTTGCAATTAATAATTGGGGGGAGGACTGAGGCGTGAGGGCCATACGGATGTGGCAGTGTAGGGAAGGACGTGTGAACTTTTGACGACATCATCCAGTTATTAATTGCAGGGATTCACGAACCATATCAGTTGCCAACAGCTGGGCCTGGGGCCCTTCCTTTATCCCATCAGATATTTCCTCCCTTTTTCCTCCAAGCCATGAAGAGTCTATATCGTCATCTTCCGAGAAATGCTGATTTTACAGCTTGATTCCTATATGCTACGTACATACGCTGCTGACGTATATATATTTTGAAAAAAGAAACCCATAAAAACAACTTAATTATATTTTTGTAAGTTTTCTTCTAATTAAGGAAAAACAAATTTAATTTTGTTTTTATACTTTCTTGGTAACTTGTCGTTGAGTTTCCATCTACGAAATTTGACCTTGTTCCTATATTTCATTGGTAACTTGCCATTGAGTTTCCTTCTACTCGAGGGGATCAAATTTAATTTTGGTTCTGATATCGATGGTCGCACATGTACTGTAGAATTTGATAAATAAAATTTTATTGGGCTTTGTGATCTCTTTCTACTTTGACATTCCGGCCCATTTTCTCATTCTCCCTTCAATTTCTGTTCTCTTCCCCTCCGTTCTGGTCACTTCTCCCTTCTCTCTCTCTGTTTCTCCTTGCATCCCTTCTCTGTTTCTGCAACTCTCTTCCTCATAATTTCTCTCTGTTTTTATCATTCTCCTTATAACCTCCTCTGTTTACATTAGCCCAAGTGCTTGTGAGTGTGTTTTACATCAATGTGTCAGTGCGCAAGTCATAACTCAGCATGGCATCATGCCAATTCTGCAATATCGTCCCATCTTTGCACATAGAGACGCGTAATTTCAATTAATATTTTACAGAGCCATTAAATGAATTGATGTTAGGGGTCTAAAACCATTATTACACATTCGTCATAGGGCTGGGCAGGAAACCAAAGCAAGCCAATCTCGAGTGAGATACACAGATCCGTGACAGAATCATCTGGGAATGAAGCATCAGTCCATTGTGAAATATTTCTTGAACTCGACCCGAGAGTGCTTATGATGGGCCGATCACTTTTAATCGCCCCTGATATTTCCAATCTGTTTCTTCTGGATTTAGCACCCGCCTTCCTCAAAGCTACGAGCTTTTTCCATTTCTGTCTCAGCATTCTTCCCCATAAATGCTCAGTTCTGCATTTAATTTGTCCCTTGGGAAAGTGCAGAGCTTTGATACTTTGCATGTATAGTTCAGAAGGAGAGAGATGTTCCGATTAGATGCATTCCAACACTGAGTTTGGCAAATCCAACAGACAAATTTTGCATCTGCTTTCCATAATCCTCGTATGCTATTGTGTGATATTCATCATCTTGATCACTGTTTTTTTGGGACCATAATAGTGTCGCTTTTTTCAGTTGTTTTTTTCTGGGGCAATCAGGATGAAGATGTCAAAAAATGACAAGGGACGTTCTGTTTCTTCCTTCCTCATTTTCAGCTAACTTGATGTGATGATATTTTATTAGTTTAAAATGGCAGGACAAGAGTCGGAAACTCCAGCAATCGTTCTTCTCAATGCTAAATTTTGGCCTGAAGATTTATACTTTTGGTGTTCATAACTCTCTAATGAGGTTTTGGTAACTTAAACTCAGTAATTAAAAAGTATAATTATGAAATTGAAATAGTAATTTTGAACTTAATTTATGATTTTTTTATAGCATTTTGCGTTAATCATCAATGTAATTGTAATCATTGTTCGCCTCGTGGATGTGCTGTACGACCTTGTAAACATCGAAGTCATTTCTATATTCAATTTATTATTAAGGCTGAAAACGACCTTGGGGAAAAAGTTGAGAAAAATATGCCCAATGATATTTGGGGATTTTTTTTTTATCAATATACCTATTTGTACGGCAAGTTGCTTCGGTAGGCTTGTTAAACAAGCAAGGAATTTGACCAAGAGTCAAACAAGTGAAGTCAAGAGTCAAGACGAAGTACTGAGATCTCTTCATTCCCAAAAGACGTGCCAAGTCGCCTATAGAAGAAACGTATCCCATCCAGATTATCGGACTAATAAATCGCACCGACCCAACTGATTTTTGGCTGTGTTGTTCAACGGCTTTAGAAAAAATTCAATTTGACCATGCGAATATCCTTTTTTTTTTTTCCGCCAACCATGAATTATATATCAAATATTAGTATGATTTCCTTTTTTTTCCCCATACGATATTAGTATGATTTCCTAATACAACAAATACAGAAAAATAATGTTCAATAAAAAAATTTCAAAATCATCATACTTTCTTCTCCCTCCCAACATTTACTTCTTATATTTTAAAACATGTAGATATTATTATTGATTATGTTTGGTTGGATATAAAATAATGATGGATGAAACTCTAAATTTTTTAATTATAATTCACTTCTAATGACCTCACCAAAATCAAGAAAACATGACTGATTCATTGACTTGTTTGGAAAAGAAAATTATTTCCAATTTAGATTATAAAGAAACACTACATTAATTTTCGACTCTCTAATTAATAAGTTGCACTAGGGATAATATTTGGAAAAAGTTAATTAATGATACAGCAATAAGCGACTCATATTTAGGACAATTAATTTCTTCTACAAGACAAAGACACCCTACAGAAGGAAGTGGAGGGAGGATGCAAGTAATGTCGAGGAAAGAGCCTTTTCCAGGTGTCAATCTGTGGTTGGCTATGAATCTTCCTAATTCCTCCATACAAGCGGCCCCTTCCATCATCATGCTCCCGGCCGTTGTCTTTGCTGAGAACCAAGCGTTTCATTCGAGATGTTGGAGGATACTGCTTAAACTCCACCACCACCACTTCTGTCACAAACTAAATATTTAATACCCACATGGCCACGCCAACCATTCATAAAATAAAATCTAAGTCACAGACGATTAACAGCATAAAACCGTAGATATATAATCTCACCACTTTGGTCACACCCACAATTATTCTCATGCTCATCACATGTTTCCAGGTGTCCTATAGTAGCATACCACCATTCTGCATATCATCACAGATTAAGGAATGAGAATTGGTATATCAAAGCTCTGGTCTATCACACATATATAATCACACAGGAATTGAATCTAGAAACAAGAACAGGTTCATGGACTTGTTCTTATACTTGGCTCCCGACAAAATGATTCCAGTTATAATCATTTTTTTTAACAGAGGAAATATTGTACGTGGTTTAGAGGCAAAGCGTACATACCATAAGATGTTCGCCTAGCTGTTCTGAATTGGATTTCAATGTGATCCCCAGGTTTCAAGTTACTGAGGTCATCAGAGACGTGAAGAGCGTTTGGAGGAGTTTCAACTGGTGTGGCTCTCACCTCATCCCACCTTATGTTTTTCTTTAAAACATGCCAACCCCGACGTTGTATTCTGCACCCAAAGTTAATAACCATTCATCTTAAAAGACCAAATCATGAAATTAGTAATTCTCAACAAAATCAATAAGAGCATTTTATGTGCAGAGGAAGTCGTTGTTCCTTACCGTGCTTGAAAGGAATCTGTTTCAGATTCGTAACTAAGTAAGGCGTCGTAGCAAGATACTCCATTGCCCTGCAACACTTTTGCATTATATATAGATAGAAACAGTGTTTTTTTAATTTCATTGAAAGAAAAATCCAAGACTACTTTCTGGGAAATAAAGCAATCTTACCTTGTAAATTTGAGCTGGGAACCAGAACTTTCCATTCTCCACAGAAAGATATAAAGCTTTCATGAAATAATTTGATAACGAACCTCTAAGCTTCTCAGAGTCTTCCAAATATGAGCCGAGAGAGAGACGTGGCCAATCCCCACTAAAAGTTCCCACCGAACCATTATTTTGATGGATCCTGAAAGAGTTCTCCTCTTTTGCTGATGTTATATGCCATTTCCATTCCTTATAAACCACATCTCCTACTACTGGACCCCATCTTCGTCTGATGTGTTCTTTCCAGAGATCATCACCTGAGCATCTCTTCCTCAGAATACTACATACTTCCGACACCATACACAATTCCAATGGGGAAAGGTGTTTTAGAATGCAGTCTAAGTTCGATCCAGGCAAATCTACGAGGCAGATATTACTCGTCTTTTCATTCTCCATCAGACACAATTCCAAGAGAAGGAACATAACGGTGAATCACAATCCTTGCATTCTTCCAAATTAAGAGCTTTTAAGAAATATATATACATAATACCTACATTTGTCTTCGTTCTTAAGAATTCACAATGCTAATAATTCATTCAATTGTGACGTGTAATCATCTAATAATATGAAATATAAAATATAAGGAGTCAGAATACTCTCAAGCTACAAATGAACGTTGCAGCTTATATTCGACTGTTCTTTTAACTTTTTCTCGCATTCAAATGTTCGCTTCCATATAACTTCATTTTCAAATATTATCAATGTTTTATTACTTCTCTGCGTGTTTTAATATCGTTTAAAAGGATAAGTACAGACTCCAAGCAAATTTTAAATCATTATTTCTCCTGTATATGGCATGGAAAAAAATATAGTTTGTTCAGTTCGACAACAACGTAAAGAAGGTAAAAGATGACTTCTATGTCCCTTTGATTGGATTAAATTTTATAATTGATTGTGTTCTAGATATGGATACAATTTCTATCAGTTATGCAACTATGAAGTTTTCTTCAGATGCGGATACAATTTATAATGTTATTCTTGATCGTGTTCTAGAAAATTACAACTATTATTTTCTACAGCTTCTCCTCGTTGTTGCCTTCGGGCTTCAGAAAAAGCCGGCCATTGTTATTTTTAGATTCCCCGCCCCCTCTGGTTTCCGTGCCGTGATCAAACTTCAATAGTAGAAAATGACCTCAAACAAAATGCCAATCCAGTTTAAGTGCTGCCTCATAAGATGCCTCCAATTGGAACCTTTCATGGTTCATATTAAACAATTAGTTGAAATATCCATCCCTCCAACCATTGTCGCCTCCGATCCGTAAACTGTTATAAGAATCAGTGGAATCTATATAGATTATATATATAATGTTACAAGTCGCAATACTGCCATGAATTTCCTCAACTAAGTGTGCGTGTATCACCGTAAGATAATCAACAACATCTATGAAATCTGATCTGACAAGAAAGACCCAGTGAGCGATCGAGGTCATGGGGGTGGACCCTGAAAATATATTTAATAATGTATAAATATCTTTTTTGTTCAAATAAGTTTAGCTAATTTCTTGACCATCATATTAATATATATTATAAAATACAGATAAATTCAATTTAACTAGGATGAAGTTATATGATTTGAATAATTGTTTATTAAGATAGGTAATTTCTTGTGATTTAGCTAGCCTTCAAATAGGTAATAATGATGAGAAACGGGATTCGCTGCTTTCTCAAACAAAACGAACAGAAGATTTGTTTATTTATTTATTAATCATCATCGATCTTTTCGTCGCGATCCATCTTATTAAAGGCTCATCACATCATGATTTTAATTAAATCGGACTACTCCGTATTCCTCTAGCTCGAACATCTTGGCCAGTCAGATGTTGACGAACATGAAATGGAATATTCATGTTAACCTCTTTAATAGCCAAATAATGATTCTTTACTGAAATTAGGTACACTCAAATAGCCCATATGAACGAAGGACTACGCTCAAATGAACCGACCTAATAACACTTGGTTCATATTTGCTAGAAATGGAATTCAACTAAAATGTGTTGATTGATCTAAGTTTGATGACACACTTTCTTCTCTTATTCACTGTTTGTGTCTGATATCTCCGATGAAAACCAGAATACGGTGGAGACAGAGAAACAAAAATAGTAAGAAATCAGTGAAAATGGCGTTGACATATAATAAAGAAAATCATATCTCTTTGGAAAAAGAAAAAGAAAAAAAAAAAGAACATCGGAAAAGAATTTACCTCAGGGGATCGGAAACTGTGGTGGCACTGGAGGCATAAACAACACTAACTCAGGCGCCTATCACATCGGGTAATACAACAAATACACAAAAGTAATTATTTTCAATAAAAATTTTCAGAATATAATGATTATATTTTCTTCTCCTTTTCAACATTTATATTTTGAAGCAAGGATATTATGTATTCATCATATTTGCTTGGAGTCCATGTTAGATGGATAAAACTGTAAATTATACGTACGTAATGTTGAGGAAATAGGCTTCTCCAAGCATCAATCTGTTGTTGGCTGTGAATCTTCCTAATCCCTCCATACAAACGACCCATTCCATCATGATGCTCCCGGTAGTTGTTTATGCTGAGCACTAGGCGTCTCATTTGAGATCTTGGAGCGTTTTGCTTAAACTCCACCACCACCACGTCTGCCACACACTAAATAATTAATATCCACACCACTAAACAATCCAAGTCACAGACTTAAAAAAACCACAAAACCACATATTCTCACCACTTTGGTCACACCCACAATGATTCTCATTCTCATCACATGTTTCCAAGTGTCCTATAGTGGCATACCACCATTCTGCAGGTCATATATTCAGAAACAAGAATTGGTATATGCATCAAAGCTCTGATATCACATATTAATCATAAATTGAGAGAGAAGAGAATTATAAATCTGGAGGCACGAATTGGTATTGAGTCAACAATATATAGGTTTTCGTAGACCTTTTTATTTATATGCCTCTCTTTCAGTATTCTAACTTCATTCAATGTGGAATTTGTTCTCATATTGACTCACACTTGTCTCCCAGCAAAATAATTACCAGTTACGATCGACTTTTTAATAAAGAACATCGTACGTAGCTTAGAGGCAAAGCATACCATAAAATTCTTGTCCAGCTGTTCTAAATTGGATTTCAATGTGATCGCCGGGTTTCAAATTACTGAGATCATCAGAGACATGAAGAGTATTTGGAGGGGTTTCAACTGGTGTGGCTCTCACCTCGTCCCACCTTATGTTTCTCCTTATAAAATGCCAACCACCACGTTGTTTTCTGTATCCAAAGTTAACAGCCATTCATCTTAAAGACCAAATGTTTAAATTGCTAATTCTCAAATACGAAAAATCCATAAGAGCAATTCTTATGTAACAGTTTGCCAGAGGAAGCCGTTGTTCCTAACCGTGCTTGGAAGGAATCTGTTTCAGACTCGTAACTAAGTAAGGCATCGTAGCAAGACAGCAATCCATTCCCCTGCAAAACTTTTGCATCAAAGAAACTGAGTTTTTCAATGGAAAAAAATCCTAGACTTTCTATGAAATAGGGCAATCTTACCCTGTAAATTTGAGCTGGGAACCAGAACTTTCCACTCTCTAGAGAGAAATATAAAGCTTTCATGGGATAATTTGATAGTGAACCTCTAAGCTTTTCGGAGTCTTCCAAATACGACCCAAGAGATAGATATGGCCAGTCACCACCAAAAGTTCCCAATCCGTTATTTTGATGGATGCCGAAAGAGTAATCTTCTTTTGCTGATGTTATATGCCATTTCCATTCCTTATAAACCACCTCTCCTATTACTGGACCCCATCTTCGTCTGATATGTTCTTTCCAAAGAGCATCGCCTGAGCATCTCTTCCTCAGAATAATACATACCTCCGACACTATACACAATTCCAATGGGGAAAGGTGTTTTACAATGCAGTCTAAGTTTGATTCAGGCAAATCTAAGAGGCAAATATTACGTTTCTTTTCATTCTCCATGAGATGCACGCGCAACTTCTCTATGCTGTTGCCAAGAGGAGAAGCAACATAATAGTGATGAATACTTAAAGCTTTTAACGAATAAATGATACCTTTAATCTGTCTTCGTTATTTATAATTCACAATGCTAATGCTTCTAGCATGTGTATCACAACCTGTTTTTACTTGGTTGGTTCACACGTACACAAACCCATTACACGTACAATTTATAATTTTATTCTTATAGTGCTGTAAACAGCTACGACTAATATTTTCTGCAGCTTCTTCTTGTTATTGCCTTCACAAAACGCCGGCAATTATTATTTTGTGATTTTTTTATCTTTTTTCTGATTTACGTGCCGTGATCAAACTTCAATGGTAGCTGTTAGATTTTTGGGCTTGGATCCGCCCTTGATGGGCCGGATTATTTGACCCGGTATAAAGAGAATATATCAGTCAAATATCCAAGCGATATCATGATATGTTTGACTTGGTCAAACATCCTGAATCATATCCAATCGGTTACGATATAAATCTAATTAATTTATATTAAATTAATTAATTTATATTGTATAGATTAAATATATATTAAGTATATATATTTAGAATTAATTAAGATTGATTCTGGATTTGAATTCAAAATATCATGATATTATGAGATAAGGATATATTATATCTTATCTCAGATTTTATCTGATGGGCTCAGTGGATATTTTTATGCTACCCAAAATATCCCTGACAAAAGCTATAAATAGAGGCTTCCCCCCATCAGTTCAAATCACTCCAGTAGTAGAGCTTTCCTACTATCTCTCTCTCTCTCTTAATTTTCTTTCTTGCAAAAGTAGGTGCTCTGCTGTGCACTTAAAAGCTCAGACTTTTATAGTCTAGCTTAAGCGTGAGCTAAGGAGATCCGACCGACCCGACCCGAGATCCGACCCGGTATGTTTTCGATCCATTCTCCAATTTTTCTAACATTGGCATCAGAGCCGAGATGTTCTTGAGGCTCTCAATATATGTGTGCATATATATATTACACGCTCATTTTTTTCCGCTGCACCGTGAATATGCCGTATGCCATTCGAACTGAATATGCTTGTGTTTTAAACTCAAATACACACTCCGTTTATATAAGTGAAGTTCGAAAACATTACTTGTTACTCCGTAAGATTTAAAAACGTGATCGAAGTCTATTTTCTGGAGCTTCCAACGTCGGCCGTTCGAACCTTGTTTTTGGGTCTTTAAAATTGATGTTTTTTAAAGAAAATAAACCCATAGAGTTGTAGAGCACGAAAATACGAGTCCATAGACACCTAAAATGCATAAAACGGAGCTCGGAGGAGGAAGATACGGCGGTTCGAAAATGGCGGGTCGCGACGGACCCGCCGGAGCTCCAGCCGGATCTGGGGCGACCCGGCTGGAGGTCAGGGACGACCTGACCAGCCCAAAACGGCGTCGTTTTGGGCTGGCCAGGACGCAGCGTTTCACTTTAAGTGAAACGCTGCGTTTCGGGTCCGTGGACCCGGATCTCCCTGGAAGTCGGGTCGGTAGACCGACCCGACCGACCTTTTTAAAAAAAAAATATATATATATTTTTTTTTCTGAAATTTTTTTTGGACGCGCCATGTGGGCGCGTGGGGTCCACCTAGGGACCCTTTGGTCATAAAAAGCACATATATAGACTCCTTGAGACGTGAGGAATCAAATAGGACAGGTCACGTGACGGCGAGAGGCCGGAAAGGCGGCGCGTGTATGACACGCGCCGGTCCCGAGAGTGGGCGATCCTAGCTCTTTAAAAAAAAAAAAAAATTTTGCTTGTTGGGGCGCGTGAGGGCGCGTGAGGGACTATTTCTGAGCCCTGTTTGACCTGAAATATTTCTAAAATCATGAGCTATGAACTAATATATTATGTGCTGATTTTTTATGACTTTTTGGGTATGAAAAATAGCAAATAAATGTTTTGAATATTTATTTTTATATTTTTCTTAACTTGTTCTTTTTGGGTTTAGGAAATGGCCAACTCAAACTCAAATTCTAACTCCTCTTTTGGAAAATATCCAACTTATTCTCCACTTTCTGATGCTCCAAAATCTTCAAGTAATTATGCTGCCGAAAGTACAAATAAAAGAAAAGCGCCTCAATCACAAGTAAACTCTAATGTACCTGAGGGGAGCAGTGGTAAAAGGAAATGTGTTCCTGACCAACAAGAGGAAGAAGTCTGCAGACCCAAGGACATAAATTTAATAGAAAAGATAGCAGAAAAGCATGCTGATGAATACAAGCATCAAAAGTGCCTATTTTCAAAATTGAATTATTATGCTAAACAAATTGTCAATGAGCAAGACGCACTCTTTTTCTCAAATATTGCAATCCAGTACAGAGAGGAACTGGCAAGGAGGGGACACATATTTAGTGAAGCATTTTTTAAACAATGTCTCTGTAGATGCTGGAAAGGTGTTAAAGAGAGTTTGAGAGAACCAATGATAAAATATATCATGAACGAATGAGTTTTTGTTCACATTTATTTCTTTTCATTTAATGTTTACTCTTGAGACTTCATTTTTGGAATTATCCAATTTTTTGTAAACATTCATGCTTCAATAAATAAAGTTTTTTTTATTTTCAAATGCTTTATTTGAGTGGGAGTTTCATGAGGAAAACTCCAAATTGGGGATATGTTCAAGGAAAGTCAAAGGTAAGAAAGGTAAGAGACTAACCAGGAGTAATGGGATGGGAGCCAACCTAGTTGTCTCCTGATCATGAAAATGGTGAGACTCTTACCCAGGCGACCTATGACCTACTTGAACAAAAGTGTATATATTGCATACCATACTAAAATGCATTGTTGTCTATGTGATAGCACGATGTCTCAAAGAGGAATCAAGTCCATTATAGCTGACCTCGTAGGAGGTGACAAGCTGAACGGAGACAATTACAGCATGTGGCGTCGTAAGATATCGTATGTCCTCGAAGAACAAGAAGTCACTGATGTGTTGACTACTTTTCTTCCAGAGCCTGAGGCAAATGCATCGCGAAGGGACCAGGACGGCTACGCGGCCTGGAAAAGAAGGGACACTATCGCCAGAATAACCATGCTAAGTGCCATGACTGACGATGTGTTGGTGCAATTCGAAACACACCCTTCAGCCTCTGCCATGTGGGCAGCACTGAAATCCGAATTTGACGGTACCTCTGCTGCGAGGCTTAGGAGACTCACCGTCAAACTTGATAATTTCAAGCTGGGTCCTAACACTCCCATAAGGCATCACCTAAGGGCAATGCAGAACTTAATAAGGGAGCTTAAGGAAGCCGGAGGCGCTTTATCTGATGAGCAACAGATTCAAGCTGTCATGAGATCTCTCCCAGCAAGTTGGGATACCATGAAGCACACCATTACTCATAATGAGAGTATAAAAACCTTTGCTGATGTAGCTCGCCACCTCCAACTGGAGGATGATCGGATGGAAACTGTGAAGCCTGTCAGTAAGGCATATTTAACTGAAGGAAAGGGAGGGACAACCTCCCAAAACCAGTCCAAGAGAAGCAAAGGCTCTCAAAATAAGAAAGGCGGCCCTAAAGTGAAGAAGGGAAAGAGTCCCTTCAAGAAAGGCAAGAAACCTGCAAAGAAGCGGAACATAGCAACCATCAAATGCTATGCTTGCCAACAAAAGGGACATTATGCCAAGGACTGCCCTGAGCAGAAAAAGGTATTGGATTCAGATTCAATACATTTCTCTTATGTTTCTAGCACTGCGTTTATTGCTGAAACTAATCCTGTTTGGGTTATAGACTCAGGGGCCACAGACCACGTGAGCAAGGATCGTGGGAACTTCACAGAATTTCGTCGGTTACCAGCAAGAAGCAGATGGCTTTATGTTGGGAACAACGCGAGAGTAGAAGTCAAAGGGATCGGTACTTGTGAGCTGACCCTGCATGGAGGAAAGACCCTAGTCCTGCAAAATGTCCTCTACGCTCCGGAAATCCGACGAAATCTTGTGTCTGTTATTTCCTTAGTTAGATTTCATTTCAATGTCTTTTTTCATGATTTCACAGTAGACATTTCGTATGGGACCAACTTTTCAGTTTCTGGTTATGTTTCAGATGGTTTCTTTGTTTTAGAAAATTTCAATGATAATTTTTCTAGTTCTTGCTATGCGCTTTCTTCCGATGTCAATTACGATATATGGCACGCTAGATTAGGACATATTGGTCAAGAACGCATGACCAAACTAGCAAAAGAGGGTTTGCTAGGAAACGTGTCCAAAAAGGAAATGTCTCTGTGTGAACATTGCCTTGCTGGCAAGAGTACAAGGAAGCCTTTCGGAAAGGCAACCAGGGCTAACCAACCTCTTGAATTGGTACACTCTGATATTTGCGGACCAATGAGTGTTAGGGCACGTCACGGAGCATGGTATTTTATTACCTTCATCGATGATTCTTCCCGATATGGCTATACTTACCTGATTTCCCACAAATCTGAGGCATTAGAGTGCTTTAGAAAATATCTCAATCTAGTGGAAAATCAGCTAGGTTCAAGAATCAAAGCCTTAAGAACTGACCGAGGCCGAGAATACCTCTCTGATCAGTTCAAGGAGCTCTGTGAAGAAAGGGGCATTGTTAGGCAACTAACAATCCCTGGCACTCCTCAACAGAACGGAGTTGCTGAAAGGAGAAATAGAACTCTCCTCGATATGGTTAGATCAATGATGGCACAAGCTGAGCTTCCAACCTCATATTGGGGAGATGCTCTTCTAACCGCCACATTCATACTTAACCGAGTGCCTTCTAAATCAGTCACAACAACCCCTTATGAATCATGGACAAACCGCAAACCGGATCTAAGCATCCTAAGACCATGGGGGTCAGCGGCCTATATTCGTGATTCTTCCCATAAATATGACAAGCTAGAACCAAGGGGCAAAAAGTGTATCTTCATAAGATACTCTGAGAACTCTAAGGGGTATGTCTTCATTGGTGAAAATGATGACGGCTCAGTGACTGAGATAGAGTCAAGGGACGCAACGTTCATAGAAACCGAATATCCTAGCAGAGGGAGTATTGATCGAACAAGCCGTCTTTATGAGGATGATGGCAATGAGGTACAACAAAGTGTTCCTCAGTCTACTGATCCGAGTGGGAGGGTTGAACCATTTTCACAACAAGGTTTAACCCAGTCACAGGAAGTAAGTCCTGCAACAACCCCACTTAGGAGAAGTAACAGAGACAAAACCCTAAGAGACGCTTCTCAATTGAAGGAGCAACCTTCATCGTTAGTCCAGAGCACGATGAAGAAGACCCCGTAAGTGTTAAAGAAGCACTAACAGGACCTGCTAAGGAAAAATGGCAGAAGGCCTTACAAGAGGAAATGGATTCCATGGAATCCAACCAAGTATGGGAATTAGTTGATCTACCACCTGGCCGAAAGGCAATTGGGAGCAAGTGGGTTCTCAAGTACAAACGTAAGGCTGATGGATCAATTGATAAACCCAAAGCAAGGTTAGTTGCCAAAGGGTATACACAACGGGAAGGAGTGGATTACGCAGACACCTTCTCACCTGTTGTACGTTTCAACTCGATACGACTGATACTGGCTTTAGTAGCAAGTTTAGACTTAGAGTTACATCAGATGGATGTAAAAACCGCCTTCTTGAATGGAGAACTAGATGAGGAAATCTATATGGAACAGCCTGAGGGCTTCATACAGAAAGGGAACGAACAAAAGGTTTGTAAACTATTGAGATCCATTTATGGACTCAAGCAATCATCTAGGCAGTGGTACTTAAGGTTCCACAAAGCTATAAGCTCCTATGACTTTGAAATGATCGAGGAAGATCACTGTGTTTATATCAAGCGGTTTGGAGACAACTTTGTCATTCTATCCCTCTATGTCGATGACATACTACTGGCTGGTACCAATCTTAAACTAATAAAGATGATCAAAGAGTGGTTATCCTTGAACTTCGAGATGAAAGACATGGGCGAAGCAGAATATATCTTAGGCGTTAAGATAAGAAGAGATCGTTCTAGAAAATTGCTGTCATTGTCACAAAAGGCATACATAGCAAAGATTCTTGAGCGTTTCAATATGAGAGACTGCAAGCCTATGGATACCCCTGTGGTTAAGGGACATAACCTAAGTGAGGAAATGCGCCCTACAAAACAATGCGATATAGAACGCATGAAGAGAGTCCCATACTCAAGTGCCGTTGGCAGCCTAATGTACGCCATGTTGTGTACCAGGCCAGACATATGCTTCGCAGTCGGACTTGTGAGTCGATTCCAATCCAATCCAGGAGTCAAACACTGGGAAGCTGTAAAGAGGATTATGAGATATCTAAAAGGAACCATGGACTATGAGCTATGCTATCAAGGAAATGGCCTTCGTGCGGAGGGTTATTCCGATGCTGATTGGGCAGGAGACCTGGACGAGCGACACTCGACGTCAGGCTATGCTTTCCTACTGAATAACGGAGCAATCTCCTGGAGCAGCAAGAAACAAACGTGTGTGTCTCTTTCATCCATGGAAGCAGAATATGTAGCCTGTTCTGCAGCTGTCCAAGAAGCTGTGTGGCTCAAAAGATTCTTAGTACGATTGGGAATCCATGGTGGGAGTGAGGGACCAACTCTGATTCACTGCGATAGTCAAGCAGCAATAGCCTATGCAAAGGACCCTAAGTACCACAATCGTACTAAGCATATAGACATAAAGTATCACTTTGTAAGGGATATGATCGCTAAGAAACAAGTGACAGTTCAATACTTGTCCACTCATAAGATGTTGGCAGATCCCCTAACCAAGCCTATAGCTAGAGATCCTTTCGTTAAGCATGTAAAGGCCTTGGGCATGCGTAGAGCATGATGTATTGAACTCCTTTTTCTTTTTGATCCTTTTTGTTCAAATACGCAGGCACAAGGCATGTTGTACTGAACCTTTTCCTCTTACTTAGTAATTCAATGCATTTTATCCAGTTCAAAGAAATTTTTCTTGTATATTTGTGTATTTATACATGCATAGGCACAAGGTATGCAATACAATTATGTCGTACAGGTCACAAGGTTGGCTCACTCACACGAGCAACCGCCTCGCTATGTTCTCATGGGATATAGAAGGTTTGACAGCAGATGATCACCATGAGATGGTAGAGAAGAATCACTGCACAAATGTCACCTCAGCTAGACTGAGATGAGACCCATAAAAGTTTGGGCCGAATCATGGATAATGTGTCATCCATGAGACCTGTAGCCAGACAAGGAACTCTTTACTAGTGAGACGTCATATATAGTTGTGATGAAAGAGCTCCTGGTTCAAATGTTGGAGTGCATTTGGAACTTAAGTCTGTACGGTGCTATTAAAACCAAAAGCGACATACTCCACTTAGTGGATTGAGCACCGTAACATGCAATTCATACTGCATGAGCTCACTCAAATCCGCAACAAGGGACGTAGATGGAAGATCCCTGATCCATTACGATGTGAGTCCCAGAAAGGAAATAAACCTTTCATAATGCCCTTAAGACTTAGACAACATCACAAGGTTTTGGTTTAGTGGCAGCTACTCTAGCCTAAACCCCATGGTCAAGAATGATACGATCTAACGGGTCAAGACTGAGAAAGCGACTATGCCAAATCTAAATGATGAATAGTCAGAAGGAAGGTTTATCCTGAAATACACATCTACGTTGGTGTCTGTGACATGTCCCTTGCAGGTTGAACAGAACAACTAAGCAAGTGTGGATACCATACGTATGAAAAAGGCAATCTGAGTAAACAAAACAACTCGAGAGGGATTAGATATGCCACAAGTAAAGTGTATGGATAAAACTAGGGCATTCGAGGCAACAAGCATACAATTTGCAGGTACACCAAGGGTGTTCTTGTGTGCTGGTCCTGCATAAAGGATTCCTAGTGCACAGGCGCCCGAATCGATGACGTCATGCCCACGCGGTCACGGCAGACACCTAGTATGAAGCAATGAAAGATTTAGCTATCGCACGATGGACAGCCCATCAAGTGCGAGTGGGAGATGTTAGATTTTTGGGCTTGGATCCGCCCTTGATGGGCCGGATTATTTGACCCGGTATAAAGAGAATATATCAGTCAAATATCCAAGCGATATCATGATATGTTTGACTTGGTCAAACATCCTGAATCATATCCAATCGGTTACGATATAAATCTAATTAATTTATATTAAATTAATTAATTTATATTGTATAGATTAAATATATATTAAGTATATATATTTAGAATTAATTAAGATTGATTCTGGATTTGAATTCAAAATATCATGATATTATGAGATAAGGATATATTATATCTTATCTCAGATTTTATCTGATGGGCTCAGTGGATATTTTTATGCTACCCAAAATATCCCTGACAAAAGCTATAAATAGAGGCTTCCCCCCATCAGTTCAAATCACTCCAGTAGTAGAGCTTTCCTACTATCTCTCTCTCTCTCTTAATTTTCTTTCTTGCAAAAGTAGGTGCTCTGCTGTGCACTTAAAAGCTTAGACTTTTATAGTCTAGCTTAAGCGTGAGCTAAGGAGATCCGACCGACCCGACCCGAGATCCGACCCGGTATGTTTTCGATCCATTCTCCAATTTTTCTAACATAGCAAATGACCACAAAGAAAATGCCAATCCATCAGTTTGAGTGCTGCCTCGCAAGATGCACCCAGCTGCTGGAACCTGCATCGTTCATATTAAATCAACTAAAATATCCATCCCTCCGACCATTATCACCCCCGTAACCAATTATGAGAACCGCTATTTTGTGTGTCTATTATCATCACTTATAATAATAACCTTGGTGTTATTATATTCGAATGCCACCTCACTTTGGAATATATGTGTGTATATATATGTATATGACAACATTAATTAACAACATGCATTTGTCAAATCAAATCTGGAAAGAAAAACCTACAGAGTGAGGCCAGGGGGATGGGCCCTGGCAAATTGTGAGTTGAGCCTTTCATAGAAGCGCTGTTACGGTATTCGGTAATCCTCCGGCTTACTCTCGCAAGACCCTTCCTCATTGTCTTGGCGTAACACCTTTTTTTAAAGACATTTTTTTTAAGAAAAAAGACCTTTGCTCTAATATTCTTTAACTGGCTGAACAAATTCTTAAAAAAGTAAACAATATTTTCTAATTAATTGACTTCATTTAGGGTAATTTTAAAATTTTAAAATCTATGACTATTTTTAACTCACTTCTTTCATTTAAATAAAGTAGTTAATGAATCTTACAAATAGGATTAAAGGGTGTAATAATATAATTGCTTTTTGTGTCATATTTATTAGTGATTATTATTCTCGCCACTTAAATACGTTATCTTTTTTTATTTTAACAACACTTAAATACGTTATCTGAATCTCAACTTATGCGTGCGCATAAAATCTATTTGAATTTGGTTTTATCATTTTTTTCTCAATGTCAAGAAAAATCACTCTTTGTATTTAATTATTTATGATTAAGTGTGATATCCTCGTATCACTAGAGAAGAAAGGTGAACAACCTTATAAATCTCTATACAAACAAACATAAATATAAAGGAGAAATCTATATAAATCATTGAGAGATCGATCATGCATGTCAAAAAGTACCAAGAATTATGATTAAAATTCACATTCAAGCTAAACAAACCATTCACATCGAGTAAGATGGTTATAGGTCGACGCTCTTGACTTAAATCAGTACATATATTCTCAAGGATATACTATACTTAAAAAGGCAATAAGCCTTATGAACTACGTATGATATTCTGCATTCCAGCTTCGAATATCTTCCAAGTTTTCCAGTTTTCTAATACCTCCGAATTTCCAAGGTCTGGCTTTTTGTTCCCCGTTCATCTGCCTATTTAGTAATACTGATTCCCACCGCGAGCGATCTCTACGTTGTAACTTGAACGACACCACCAACATTTCTATCAAATGATGAACACACAATCAAAGTTTAATAATCATCGGTTTCCTTCACATATATCTGTGTTTGAGTGAGTGAGTGTGTGAGTGTGTGTCTCACAAACTCTTCCTACCTTCACTTATAAATGATTCTAACTTACCGCTATATTCGCAACTGCAATGATCTTCATCACATGGTCGCAAGTGACCAATAACACCGTAATACCAATCTGCACCATCTCATTCATAATTTAGGGTTAAGATACTAGTTTCGAATGAAAATGTAATTCGTCAATACTAATTCAATTCCAGATATGACATGGTGATCGAATAGTCTATCATTGACAAATAAACTATTACCATAAGTTAAGCTGCCTCTTTTGCTCTGAATCTCAATATGGTCACCAGGTTTCAGACCATTATTATTGGATACATAAAGAGTACAAGGAGAAATGTGAACTGGGGGGGATCGTAACCTGTCCCACGTTATACTGTTTTCAATTATTGGCCATTCACCTGTAGGACACCTGCAATTAAAGCTGCTCATGAAAATGTGCAATTATTTTGAGTGATGTAAAACTATCTTATAAGAATACCTTGCTTGAAATGTGTTTGAAATATGATCATAGCTAAGAAGCGCATCATATGCCCTTGGACGCTGCAATTAATCATTATATAAAATCCAATATTTCAATTTTGCCATAAAAATCATAAAAATTTGTACAACATAAAGAAGAGTTAACTTACAGGAGTCATCTTATACACTTGAGCAGGGACCCAAAACCGACCGCTTTGAAGAGAAACGTACAGAGCCATGTTGGAATAATTTGACGCTAATAAATTAGTTGAGTCCTTAGGGTTTTCCAAAAAGGAAGAAAGGCATAAAAGAGGCCAATCACCATAGAAGGATCCTAATGATCCATTTGGATTTAATTGCGATGAAGAGTTTTCTTTATTCAGTATCCTCATCATATGAAATCGCCACTCTCTGTAGGCAACATCACCAAGTAGTCTTCCCCACCTACGTTGTACGTGTTTCTCCCACAATCGATTACTTCTGCATCTGCGCATCAAACAAGTGCAAACTTCGGACATGCTACATAGTTCAGTTGGTGAAAGTCTCTCGAGGATATTGTCCAAGATGGGTTCTGGTAACTCCAAGATAGGAGCTTCTTTCTTCATGAGAACAAAAATTTTGATCTTGATCTCGTGCTTGAAAGAGGAAATAAGAACAAGCCTCTATTGAAGAAGCAGGATAAATATGTCAAGTTCCACAATTTCGTCCAAGATGCAAAGCAGGATAATTTTTAACTTATGTCTTTGTCTTTTGTTTCCTTTTGATCCATTGTGCAGGCTACTATCTTGTCTGCGTGCCTTGGTCCGGTGCAAGAGTTTTCGTTTAAAACAGAGTAAATGATGAAATCAAGAAATAGAACTTTTTTTTTCCCGGCCGAAAACGTTAAGAAATAGAATTGAATGCTGTCGTTATATTAAATTGTCCGCCATTCTACTCAGAGATGTGACCCAAAGTTGCTTAATATTTGTTGTCACTTTCTATGTGAACCAATACGTTGAGCGTGCTTGTGTTGCTAAAGATATACGAAAGCTAATTGCTATTTAAAAAAGGAGAGTTAAATCTCGGAGTCTCGCACACATGGATCAACCACCCTCTAAGTTTCTTGAGATGAAGGTGTGCGTGTAATTGGGTAAACGCTAAGCAGAAAACATGCCTGCACAAATTAAATTGAATTCAACTAATGTAAAACTAAAAGAATTAAGGGATTAATTGCACCCACTAATCACAGGCTATATGAATGAACAACATTGCAGTTCACTTTAGGTTATTAATGTTCATTTTTTGGCCCACTTGTTGAAATATTAGCCTCCGTATAACTTCATTTTCAGTATTCCGATGTCTTATTATTTTTTTTCTATATGTATTCAAAGTGGTTTAAATGTTAAAAGGACAAGAATATTTTTTTTAAAAGAAGTTATTAATTTTATCGTGCGTTGCATGGAATAAAATATCCAATTTATAATAAAAAAATTATATAAAATGAGTGACGAGAAACTAATTAGCGTAGCAGTATTGCTTAATGGGCCAATCTTGCTGCAAAGATGTACTTTTTTTCCCCATGGGCGTCATTGGTATAAGAGCGTTTGGTTATCTTAAAAAATATTTTTTTTAAAAAAATACTTTTAAGTAATTCTAAACAGAACTTATTTCATATACTTAAAATCACTTTTAAAATAATAATTTTATTTTCACCCAAAGACCCTTATAATCTGATTTAGTTGCTTAAAATTTAAATGAACTAGAGAAACCCATCTCTCATAGACGCAGGGATGCAAGTTAATTCGAATAATTAATCCGCAATATGAAAAAGGTAATTAATAAAATAATTAATGGTCATTCGACTATCGAAACTTCAATTTACTGTATGAATCAATAAAAGATGCTATAAATAAGAAGAAAAAAAAGTGAGCTTGTGATGAGCTAAATATGGTATTCGTTGTTCCATCTTCGAATATCCTCCAAGTCATCCAGTTTTCTGATTCCTCCAATCATCCAAACTCCATTTCTTTGTTCCCCATTCACCTTTCTATTTATCACTATCGATTTCCACTGTGAGTACTGCATCTTGAACACCACCGCTAACATTTCTACATCCACACAGCAATAATCAAATTATTATCTATCATCAATTAGTTCCAAAACCAATAATCATTAGTTTCATTCCGCAAATGTTGTGTGTGTGTGTATCACACACTCCTTTTGTCTTCCAAATGATTTCAACTTACCGCTATGCTCGCAACTGCAATGATTGTTCCTGTCTTCGCATGATTTCAAGTGATCAATAACACCATAGCACCAATCTACACATCCCATTTATAATTTATATGATTAAATTAAACTACTAATTAACTTCATATGAAAATTAATTAAATCGATCAATACTATTATTGGATTCCAAGTAATATAATGAAGTTATCACTATTAAAGGGGGGAAAAGCTATCACCATAAGCTCGGCTGCCTTTTCTCATCTGGATCTCAACATGATCGCCGGGTTTCAAATCATTATTATTATTGGACACATAAAGAACATATGGAGAAGTGTGAAATGGGGGCAATCCCAGCCTAGACCAACTTATATATTTCTCAATCAGTCTCCACTCATTCGTTGGACACCTACAACAAACAGCTACTCATGAAAATTTGAAAACTTTTAAGAATAGAGATATATGACATCATATTATGGAATTAAGTTCATTAAATCCAAACTATATGAGCGACAGCCCAACTATATCTCAACAATGTCATACCTTGCTTGAAAGGTGTTTGAGATATGGTCATAACTGAGTAGCGCATGATATCGCCTTGGAAGCTGAAACTAATCAATGCAAAATCTGATTTTTCAATTTTGTCACAGAGATTATTATAACATAAAGAAGAGTTGATGAGTGAAATAACTTGCCGGTGCCATCAGATACACCTGGGCAGGGAACCAAAATCGACCACTCTGAAGAGAAATATACAAGGCCATACTAGAATAATTCGACAGTAATAAATTAGTCAAGTGTCTGGGATTTTCCAAATACGAAGAAAGGCATAAGAGAGGCCAAGCACCGGTAAATGATCCTAATGATCCATTTGGTGGATTCATTTGTAGTCGTGAGGGGCTTTCCTTGTTCGTTATCCTCATCATATGAAATCGCCACTCTCTGTAAGCAACATCACCAAGCAGTCTTCCCCACCTACGTTGTACGTGTTTCTCCCACAATCGATTACTTCTGCATCTGCGCATCAAACAAGTGCAAACCTCCGACATGCAACGTAGTTCATTTGGTGAAAGTTGGTCGAGAATGTTATCCAAGATGGGTTCTGGTAATTTCAAGAGATAAGCCTCTTTCTCCATCGGCCTTGGGGCTCTGTTTGTTAATGGCATTGTTAATGTGAATATAAATTTTGTGCTTGCTGAGAGAAACAAGAAAAAGGCCGAAGCAGAATATGTCAAGAACCTCAACAGTTTCCATCGACAGCTGCGTACCTTTTAGTATCTCCATTAATAATGATTATTTCGTTGTCCTGTGTCTCTGTTTTTTCCTCATCCCGCAGGCTTCTACTGTATCTTGTGTGCAGGCCCTTGCCCGGCTAAGTTCTCGTGTAAGACAGTTTGAGTAAATAGCAACAATTAAAAATTAAGAAATACTACATCTGGTCCTTAATATAAGAGCTTGTTTAATTCTTAATTTGATTCTAAATATATGATCCCAATCTACTTTGTCTCTCATGTTTATCTATTTTTTCAAAATAGTCATTGTAGTAATTTCACGTGCTAAAATTTTTATCAAATGGTAGTTCTAACTAATATATATGAGTAATAAGAGTATTCTAGACAAGACAAGACATATTTAATATAAATAATTAATTTAACAAACTTTCTTAGTCTATTCAAATTAGTCAATTAGTTTTTATATTAAAAACCGGAAGTAGTACAATTGAATACTTCTGTTATATGTGTTAGACTAAATTTGTTAAATTAATAATTATGTGGCTTAGCATTAATTAATTAATAGGAATATTCACTATTATCCAAAGCAATTAGTCTTATTGTAATACTACTTCTAGTTCTTAATATAAAAACTTGTTTAACTTTTATTTTAATCCTAAATATAAGATCCCAATCTACTTTGTCTTCTGTATTTATTCATTTTTTTTCAAAATACTCGTAGTACTTATAATAATAGTAGTTCTAGCCAATAAACTTGATTAGCAAAGATATTTCAGAAAAAAGAATACATATTTATTATAAATAGTTAACTTAATTAATTTTTTTTCAATCTACTCAAATCAATGAATTAGCTTTTATATCCAAAAGCGAGACAGTATTAAACCAAGAGCAGCTATGGTCACGTGTTTCCATGTCTTACAGTTTTCCATAAAATTTATACACCTTTGCTTCCGGTTGGGCGCGTGCATACAGACAACCTTTATCTTATTTTAAAATTTTTAATTATGTGAACTTGTTTATTTAATATTTTTTAAAATTTTAAATACATAAGCTGGCAAAAATAATGCTTCAACATTTATGTCGAAACAAAACAACCATGCTTAACTAACCAGGTGATTCGTAGTCATATACATATCTCTCTGTTCACTAGCTGAGATTCGGCTTTTTAAACAACCATGCAAAAAATTTTCATCATTTGAAAATGTGGAGCACTTCAGAAAAAATTGTTTGTTTGAATTAGTTGTAAAATTGGCCAAAAAGAAAAGAAAAGAAGAATTAGCTGTAAAGAATTTACTTATCTCCCAAAACATAAAACATATCTTTTTAAGCTGATCCAGATATAAGGAAGGACAAATTATGCAGAACATCAATATCACAATCATGTGACATATTTTCAACACATGTAAGCCTTACACATTACATAAATCTTAAAAAATAAGTCATGGTATTCATATATCTTATTAATAATGCAACTTCTTAAAGTTTAGACACACATATAATTAAATTTATTACTAATAAGCTCTCAAATCTCAGCACTACCCAATAATATTGGGCCACAGCTCCTTCCACTTTTCAATTTCATGACTATGAAGCTTTTTTATTCCACCATAAAGGCCGCCTCCTCCACCATCTGTTTGTTCCCCATCATTCATTTTATTTAGCACCACTCGTCTATAGTGGGAACCAGGAGAGTACTGTATGAACTCAATAATCAGCAAATCTAATTATAAGAGATACAATCTGTCAGTTTAACATTAAAACTCGATGGAATGATACCATTTTCCTTAACCAAGTTCGATAAGAGAAAGTATATAGCAATTACAGTAAGATAACAATCAGCATATATGAGCCTTCAATCTAAATCAGGCATTATTCACGCATCTTCTAAAATATGGGAAATTCACTTAAAAGCCTATATCAAGGCCAAGTTTATGCAGTTGAGTTATTTTTACCATAATTTTTTACTCATAAAAAATCAAAAAATGAGTCATATCATAATTTAAATGATGGAAGAAAAAAAAATCTCACCGCTTAGGTGACAATGACAGTGATCATCCTCCTTGCACGATTCTAAGTGACCAACGATAGCATACCACCAATCTACAAAACATTCACCAACAGGAATGAAATGGACGTTGACATAAGATTGATCTTTCCGATACATAAGGTCATAAGCCACGAAGAAAACATAATATAAAATGTCAGAGCGATAATGCAAAACATCACGGCACTATGAATAAATACACTATGATATTTGGCACAAATATTTAATGAAGTACGGAAGAATGAGCCCCCCTCTATCAAAATCAATAAGAATTGTAATATCCAATGTACAAAACATATATAGTACCATAAGGGAGATTTTTGTGCGATCTCCACTGGACTTCTATATGATCCCCAGGCTTTAAATCATTCAAACAATCAGAAACATGAAGAACATGTGGAGTCTGAGTTGGGGTTGCTCGCAACCTTTCCCACGAAATATTCTGTTCAACCAATCGCCACCCAGAATACCGAGACCTGAAAGATTACAATGGTTCTGAGTTCAACAAAGACCATGAAGCATAATAAAAATTTAGCATTTTGAAACTCACAATATGTTCCGAAACTGAGACTTATAATTTCGAGATAAATTGTTGGGAAGCTCATAATATGGTCATGGTAAAATTCTCCTATTTTTCAGAATACTCTCCAAGAGGTTCCTATAAGTAGCGGCATCAGAGTCTAGACCCTTCATAAGGCCCTTTAAATTACATTAGATCCTGATCACTACAAGGTTATCCCACCTTTCGTGATTCCTGAAAGCCAAACAAGTGGCATTAAGGCTGTAAATGTGGCATCAGAGACTAGTTATGGTAGGGTTCTTCCCACACGTGGGATTCTCTCCAAAAGATCCCTACAAGTAGTGGTATTAAACTCTGGTTATAGTAGGAACTTAAGCAAGTCAAGTGTAATCCTTAAGGTTTTAAGCAAGTGCTTAATTCCTAAGATTTTGAGTTTGCTTTAAAATTTTGAATTAACATGTCATGTCAAACTCACTTATATACATTCTCTCATAATTTTAGGTCTAACCCCTCAGGAAATTCTCTATGGCTCCACAAATAAGCCTAATTACGGTAGAGTTACCCTGCTTTTAGAATGCTTTCCAGGGCCCCACAAAAATCTAGGTGTAGGTTAAATAATTTGAAGGAAATACTTAAAATACCTTGTCATAAATAGATTTGTTCTCCAATTATAGCTCAGCAGTGCATCATAACAACAAAGCATATAATCACCACTCTGCAATAAACATCTAAGAGTTATTATTTGGCAATATGCATAAATAATGTCCTCATAGTCTCCAAAATAAATTAGTGGAGGTACATTTCAATGCATTAATTAAAGCATTTACCTTATAGACTTGAGCAGGGAACCAGAATTTCCCCTTCTCCATATAGAAATACCAAGCCATCATTGAATATTCTGATAGTGAATTACCAGGCGGTTTGCAATGTTCTAAAAACGATCCAATACAAATAATCGGCCAAATACCTGTGAAAGATCCCAGCGATCCATTTTGAACTTGCTGACTAAAATTATTTTCTCTCCCTCTTGTTGCTAAATGCCATTTCCACTCTTGATAAGCAACATTACCGATTAATTTTCCCCATTTCAGCTTTATTTGCTTTTCCCACAAAAGATCACTTCTACACCTGACTCTCAAGGAAGAGCACACATGTGCAAGTGTGCACAATTCAGCAGCTGTCAAGCACTCAAGAATGCGTTGTAGGGTTAGTTCAGGCAGATCTAAGAGAGAAATCTTACGTTCCCCTTTCTTCTCCTCTTTCGACTCTAAATCTTTCTTCAACATGGTGACCGTGGGACAAAAGAAGGACAGACCTGCACATCCAAGTATCACAAAAACATAAGTATTGACATTGAAAGAAATGAAATATCTTATATTCACTCTATACACCATAGATTGTATAATCTTTCATGCAAAAGCTTAAGTTTGTGTATCAATCACACGTCACAACGACAAGAGACTTTCAACTTTCAACTATATGTCAAATTAGTTGAAACTAAACTGTAGGAGTAAAGCAACCTTTAGTGACGGTAATATACTAAGTAGATCGGCGTAGGTCGCATTTTCTTTTCATATTTGTCGTGAGAAAAAATAAGTTATCTAAAATGAGAAGTAAAAGAGAAACGGATGAACAAATAAATTCAAAAAAAAAAAAAAAAGACTATTAACATTTTCAAAACAGGATAGATGATTCATCTGCAACCCACCTGCTTCTACCTAACTGAAATATGTGCAAGGTTTAATGGAGAGCTACTTTGAACTATTCTTGTAATATGTTGCCCTCATTAAAAATCAATTCACTGAACTCTACAAAAGAAGCTATTGTAATCCTAGATCCTTGAAAATATAGATGTATATGGTTTTTGTGTTAGAGAAGAGTAGGATAAAGAGGATTACTCTGCTCATGGACTATGCTTCAAATGGACAAGAACGCCATACCATCACCTTCTAGGCTACCAACGTACCAAAACGATGGTTCAGTTGTTTTGAGTGAAGATTGTGGCACAAGGAGCCGAACGAGGATAGTAGTGGGCTTTTTCTAACTCCATAGTTTGATGCTTAGAAAACAACGTGAAGATAGCGACCCAAATGGGATTAAGAAGTCGGCTTTTGACCTCTTGTATAGACATGACAGGCATGATAATAACAACTTTAGATGATTCTAGTCACGATATTTTTTATATGGGCCAATAACAATGTTTACCAAGTTAGACCCTATTTTAAATTCTTAATAGTGACATTTTTTTTTAATTGAGTTTCCGATAAGAGAATGACAATTGACATATAAGCAGCATCAAAACATGCAAATTGAACAAAGCCGAACGGCGGCAAAAGGAGAATTATCTGGGAAAAGGGTACTTTAGAGAGAATTATTTGGCAAATAGAAGTTGTCATTTCATATAATTGAAGTTATTATTTCTTAAATTAAAATAATCATTCACCTCCGGCTGCAGCACCTGCTCCCAGCCTCCCACCACTCCTTCACTAACGTCATCTCCTCCCTCAGCTACCCCTACTGGGTCTCCGGCACCATCCTCAGTTGCTTGCTAGCTCCTCACCCGCAAATGGTCCTGACGGTGTTTCACCCGCCGGCGGCGGCTATGCTTCTGAGCCACCCGCATGATATCTTGCACCAACCTCTGCGGCATTCTCCGTCAGCAAGGCCATTGTTGCCCGCACTGCCCTTGTGGGTAAATTTGTAGCCATGGCCATGATTGCTTGCAGCTGGGGAAGGAAGGATTGGTTTCAGTATTCCTGGATTCATCTAGAGGCAATTATGACTTCGAGATAATAGTTGTCATTGCTTAAAATTTTGTTGTCGTCTCATACAATTAAAATTAGCTATTTTAAACGTAAGGAAGCAGCAGCTCGTGCGAACCAGTGGACCTATCTTTTCATTTTTCCGTTGCTACATCCTCTGCTCTCTCGTTCATTTTTTTTCTTCTTCTGCGGCTTCCCTTTACTTCGTTCTGTTCTATCCGCCGCCTCACTACTCCGGTCGCTCGTTCTTTTTGGTTTTCTTCAGCCGCCGCGTCCTTCCTCTCGCCCCCTCAGCGGCCGCCCAGGTGGCCCCAGTCTCTCAAACCCCAGTTACTCTTCCATTTTTCCAAAAAACTTTTAATATATTTTTTTAATATTATTTAATTAATTTTTTGCCATATTTTTTTATATGTTTTTTAATTTTTCTTATTAAAAAATAAAAATATATTTATTTAGTATTCAAGAGACAAATTTACCCTTAGTGCCCCTTGTTCATATTGACCCCATTTTATTAAAAAAAACTCAAAATTTGAGATAATAAGAATTAATTCATTTCAATCCAGTTGATCTCGGTTTTTAATTCAACCCTAAAAATCTACATAAAATATAATAATATTCAATAATCACGTGTAAAAATATTAGATGAAAATTTAATCATGAATGTTCAGAGTTTAACTAATGGATTTTTATAAAATTTAAATCGTGGTTGTATAATTTATCATATATTATTTATTATTCAACTCATTACATTTTTAAATTATTTTTTTTCCTGGCCGAATGCTTTTAAACCTGTTAAACACAAAGAAAAAGATGCTATTTTTTCAGATATCTAATATCTTAAAATATTTATGTTATATGCATTTATTCAGCACCTACTTAATAATATTTTAGTATGTACATTAAAAACAGTTTGGAGTACTAAACATATCTAAAAAAAATACTTTTAACATATTGAATGTATCAAAATATAATTTAGAATGTGAACATATCTAAAAAAATATTTTAAAATTTTAGTGTTAGATGCCTTATAAAATATTTTTTAAGGTGCTTAATTTATCTAAAAAAATATTTTAAAATGCTGTTGTATGTAGGAAAATAAGAAACTTAAATAAATAATTAATAAGTGAAATTGACAAAATGCTTGCAAGGCGGCAAGGCCCGCCATTTTGGTGGGAAGAAGAGAGGGGGTGGGATAAAAGGAATCGAGGCGGCCGGAGAAATGGCAGGGAGGGTTATGGCCTCAATAGCGCTCAGTAAATCTCACTCGTTCAAGAATCTTTTCTCAAATTCTCTTCTGTTTATTCCTCGCTTTTACCAGTTTGCACTTCGCAGTACCAGGTACTGTTCTCTTTCTTATGTTTTCACTTCACCTTTACGAATGTGAGAAATTATTAAAAAGTGATAGAAATCGATATCGGTGCTTGCATTATTTGACCGACTACTTGGCATTTTCAGGCGTAATTAAAATAGAGAGAAACCGAGTGATAGCATTTTCGATGTCCTTTTTTTTCTTTTTCTTTTTCCTAACCTCGAGTGGTTTTCTCTTGGAAAAAATTGGCTATATTTGTCTATTTTATGGTTCATGATGCTTCGGAAGTACAAAAATATGTTTGGCGATTATACGGCTTCATACGTATGCAATTATATTTCATCTCTATAAATAATAATGGGAGAGTCCTGTCAGGTAATTGCACAAAATTTTGAAGCAAGATGTGACAGGTCTTTTAGAATGCAAATAGTGAAGGTGAATGATATTGCAGCGACATATTACATTGTTGGTTTTAGTAGACACTCCGGAAGGTATAAATCAATCCAAAGATGTTTGATATTGTAACGTTGAATCTTCTGCATATCTACAACAACGCTGAAGGTCATTCATGTTTTAGTTCGGTTAATTTGCAAAACCCAAATCAAAATCTATAGAATGAGTTGTCTGAATATTGATTTGCACTGCAGTAGCTTGAACTCTGTAATAAGCAAGGCTTATGGTCTGAAGTCTAGTTTTGTCTACCGCTATGACATAAAAACATCTCCTTTCTTGGGACACCTATGTATTCATTCGGGTCCATGTCTGAACTCTGGTGATAAAGTTGTAGAGCAACTTCAGGATTCTGAAGACTCCTCTACTGTTACTGGTGCTTGTAATGGCAAAATAAAGAGGAAGAAACTAAAGGGGAAAAGGGCAGTTGTAAGGTGGCTGAAGTTCTTTAGATGGAAGAAGAAGAAAGATTACGGAAGAATGACAGCAGAAGAAAAAATACTATACAAATTGAAAAAGGTAAATTCTTGTTTTCTTGCCCAAGCCTCACTTGTAGGTGCACATTTCTATCTCAATTTGGTTTGCGCCATCAACTCTTGCCCAATGTCTTCAACTACTTTGAGTCTGTTTTCTTTTTCCTTTTATGCTATTGTGCTTGTTATGTGGCTAAACTTCCTTGTTTGCTATTACATTCACCATAAAGCAGCTTGTATTTTGCCTTTAAGATTAAATTGAACAGAACTTGCACTCATCTTCCTTCCTATGTGCAACAAGTTACTTTAACATGGTGAACTTCACGATAGGGGGGGAAAAATTCTGTTCTCGTTGGTGCTTCAGTAGATGCTTCAATAGTCTATTCACATTTCATGCATGCATTTTGGTGATTTAATAAAACCTGTTGATTAAAGAATCTGTTCATATTACAAAGTTTGCTTATAATTTTACTTTGCCATGTAGATTCATTCTCTATGTTTTGTCTCTTAGGTAGGTATATTTCTAAGATTCTTATTGTTGTTTATTTGTTCTCTAATTGCATAATTTTCCTGCGGGGCATATTTTTCCAAGTTGTAGGATAGGTGGATTATTAGGAAGAGAAATTAAAAGAACGATTGATCATATCATCAATTTTAGATAACTGAAGGGTTGAACCTCTTTAAAGAGCTTGCTCTGGTTGGATGCGGTAGACTTTTCCGGCCTAGCAGTAGAGATTTTTTAGGTGTTTGTTTGAATCCTCTATGCGAGAAGGGGACTTTTCTTGGCAATTTGTAACTATGAAATCGGTTTCTGTCTTTCACATAGATGCAAGTGAAAGTGAAAATGAATTGGGCGTATGTTAATGCTGCTACAGAGAAGTACCTGGGCCAAGCATAATGTGCCTGTAGTTAGTAGGCTTCTCTATGCTGAGAGTACTGGATACATGTGAATTTGACTTTCCAAAACTTGCCCAGAAGATTAGAACATCAGAAAGCAAGGAAAGGAGCAAACTCTCTGCTCATCTTAGCTAATATTTAATGGTAGAACTTTGTGCTTTGTCACTGGATAATATCTGGGTGACTGCTGTTGGGTTTGGTGGAATTGGTGCCTATGAAGAGGGTGATTATAAGTTACTCAATGCGCTTTCTCATGTTACAACATTCTGTGTCGCACAGAGCAAACTTTGCCTTGTCTAATAAGGTCATCCCTAGCAGTTCTATATGTGGTGTGTTCTTACGCTGGGTTTTGAGAAATCTCAGCATAACTATGATAAACTCATCTTAATTGAAAGTTTCTTAAGGCTTATGATACCTCAATCCTATAGAGTGTATTTAGATCATTATTGCTTAATAATCAGTTGCAACTCACTTGATTTGTATTGCATGCATAGTAACTGCTCATGCAGGCCTGAATGACTGGGAATTTGCAAAGACTAGCCTTTTACTTGCAATGTTGTCTAATTTATACAAGATCAATTTATTTTGGATCTTGATATACACTATTTGAAGCTTTTTTGGGTTATTTTTTCAGATGGCATTCTATGCGAAAGTCTTATTCAGTGTTATCTAATTGATGATGTGGTATTGTATGAGCATGTAATGTGGTTATGTGGCGCTTAGTTTGCATGCTTCAAGTCTTCAAATTGTATCATGAGAATGACAAGGAAACCAAGGATTGACAGACAAGAACCACCAATGATCTCCATCCTTTTCTATTTCAAAATCCATTCACCTCTGACACTCTCCTCCTTAATTGACCCACTGATGGCCTGCTGCTTGAATAGCCTAAAGCAACTAGGCACAAGTTTTATAAACATTGCGGGACAATTTTGCTTCGTTTACATTAGCATTACAGTGCGCTAATGTATTGTGTTTGGGAATGGAGGGCAGCGACTACAAAGGAGTTGAATAACACTGTTTCTGCTAATAATAGTGTTTTCTTGTCTTTTCTTTTTTTCCCCTCACATGACTGAGAAAACATGTATCGAGTTATATTTTGGTTCACCGATATGTGTTTTATGTCTGTCAGTTACATCAATTAACCAATTTTCAATGCTTTCTTCACTGTTCTAGGCTCGGAGAAAAGAAGAGAGGCTTCTTGAAGCTCTGAAGAAGATTGAGCCTGCAGAATCATCAGAAACAACCCATGATCCTGAGATATTGACGCCGGAAGAGCACTTTTTCTTCCTAAAGATGGGCCTTAAATGTAAAAATTATGTGCCTGTTGGAAGACGGGGAATATACCAAGGTGTAATTCTGAACATGCATCTGCACTGGAAGAAACACCAGACTTTGAAAGTGGTAGTGAAGACGTTTTCACCAGAGGAGGTCAAGGAGATCGCTGCAGAGCTGGCAAGACTTACGGGAGGGATTGTGCTTGACATTCATGAAGATGACACAATAATAATGTACAGAGGAAAGAACTATTCTCAGCCCCCAACTGAGATAATGTCTCCTCGGGTTACTCTGTCAAGGAAGAAGGTATGGTGGCTTTTTTCATGTCCTCTTTTTTTTGTCCAAGCTTCTGTTCAGTTTTTGGCCCGTCTCTTCTAAGAGTAATAGAATGAAGTTTCCATAAATTTGGTACCTCAAATTCCCCTTCTTACCTATCGGAGGTGCTCACAGTCCTTTCTTTCTTTTTTTTTAGTTGTATTTTTTGGGCTTGACTTCACCATTAGTGGAAAACTTTGAGGCGATAGAGCTAGAAATTCTCGGTTATTTTTCATGTCTAAATGACTAGTGTCTTTACATAGCTAATGGTCTTAATGTTGGAAATATTCATATCAGTGGTCAAATTGTCATTCCAATTGAGGCTGAAAAATGACAATTTTGATTAGTGGATCTTAATTTCTGAGATATGCTCACAGTATCTTTAGTAGCTGCTGTATTGTCAGAATTATTAATATTTACTTCATTCTTAATTTCTTATGCAGGCATTGGATAAATCCAAGTGTCGGGATGGCCTTCGAGCTGTGAGGAGATATATTCCGAGACTTGAGCAGGAGCTTGAGATGCTTCAAGCGCAGCTCAAGAGCAACGCCGATAGCAAAATAGATGCTGCTGAGGAAAACCAGAAAATTGATTACAATGGGAGTATTGAATCCGGTAGCGTTACAGAATTCCAGTCAGGGAATGCAGATAAACTTTATGAAATAATAAACAAGAACAATGAGTGCCCCGAGGGTGAAGCTGATATGGACACAGAATTGGATCCAGATCCCGAAGATTTATCAGACATCTTCGAGATTGACTCAGAGACAGAGGACGAAATAAAAGAGGAACAACCTCTATATTTGGACAAATTTGAGAAATTTCCAGATCAGAATGGCGGGGAAATCGATGACTTCGAGGAGCATTTACGACAAATATCTCTGAAGTCCAAAAACTCCAACTCTACGGAAGATGTGGACTTGCCCAAGTTTGATGAAGTTGACAGGATTGTGCTGCGTGCAGCGTCCCTCTTAAAGAAAAAGAGAACATGAGACTTTTTGCGGATAATAGGTGCAATCTTCGTTACAGAAAAGGGGGATCAACTAGGGAAAATGGAGATTGCTCAATTTTTATTGAAAACAATGGTAGTCTTCTTATTAGAATGGAAAAAACGAAAGGTTTCCGTTTTTGGATTGACATCGATCATATGGAGTATGGAGTAAAAGAGAGATAGGCATAAGTCATAACGCAGCAAATGGTTGCGAAACCGCTGGGAATTGATATGATCTCACGCGTTGGTTCGCAGTTGATTGCTAATGTGATATCTGAAAGAAAAGAAGGCTTCTCATTTCTTGGGCGGAGTGAAATTGGTTCGCGAAGCACCCCAGAGATTCTAGAAAACAAGCTGTTGTCATTTGATATGATATCACCCGCAATTTATTGCCGCACAACGCCGTACACAATTGAAGAAAACATGACTGCTGAGATAGAAAGACGATGCAACAGAGAGGGGATGCGCAGTAGGCAAGGGGGATAGCGCTCTGCGGCGGGAGAATGAAAATTAGCGGGCAGGAGCAGATGAGAAGGTTGGGGTGGGGCTAATTTTGTAATTGACATAATAATTACTCAGGAGGAATCAGGGCTCTCAATTTTGGGAGAAGTATCTCAAAGGACGAAAATGCCCCCCAAATTCGCTTCTCGCATTTGCTTCTCGGCTCCTCCTCCATCTTCTTTTTCTTGACACTACTTCCAGCTGCCGTCTCTCCGCCTCTACGCAAACCCCGTCCCATCGCATTCATTATCGCTCGTCAAACTTTGCTTTTTGATCACTGCTTGATGGTCGTGGGTTACCTTCTTTGGCAACAACTTCTCCTCCGACGCACTTCCTCCCCTGCGTGGTGTCATCTCTTGAAGGACATGACCGAGGCAACGGCTCCTTCAAGTTTAACTCCCTCCGAACTCTCTCTGTCCAGTTCTTTGGCGGACTAACCTCTCGTGCAGGTTTCTTCGCCGGACAAACCATTTTTTCATGATTATATTTGCATATGGGTTTAGGTCTGAATGAAATTAAAATGGATTGATTCGAATATGTGGTTGGTAAAATTTCTTGGTTTCGAATCTGATAAAATTTATAGATTTTGCAAATTTTGGTTTTGAATACGCGGAGGTGAACTACAGTGAGCAGCAGCAGCAGCATATAGCCCCCCGCGGGGGAGGAATGATGCATTGCGTGTAAGGGTATTTTGGATATTCCATTTTTCTTTTTCCACTTTATCACCGTGTTTTTTTATCGTGAATTATAGGGAATTCGTCCGCATGCGAATTGGGACTTGTGCCCTTTGTACTTACATCTCACCTTTTTGTTATATTTTATAATTTATAATTGATCGGATATTTAAATTGTAATTTTCTGTGAATTTAATTGTTAAGAGACAAATGTAATGGATTTAAAGAGTTCCTTCTTCCGGCCATAGTATAAAAAGTTAAACTCTTGAATCCTTTGTCATTTTTTAAGGATTTGTCTTTCACAAATCCCGGCATTGATTTGAATCGCATTTGCACCCCTCTACTCGAGCCTCATCGAAAAGTACAAAATATTGGATGACGAGAGGAATTGCTTTCTATTTTTGCTGGCCATACAACAGGCAAGAAGGGAATGCAAATTTACATGGGATCGATCGAAGTCCCAGTCACAGCGTAGAAATAAGCCGGGTGCTGTTGTGCAAGCTTACGCGTCTTCTCATTTACCTTTCCGTTTGAAGCTGGCGATCTCTCAACTACCACGCCCGTTGAAGAGGCCTTGTGGTATGATATTTTCATTTTCACAAGTCATAATTACAAGCAAAGTAACCCAGTTGTGTGCGGCAAAAGGCCGAAGGAACAAACGATGGTTGGGTTTTCAGTGAGTTCGGCGTTCGATTCCAAATCTGGGCAGATGATAATGATAGCTTTGCTGCTCATGATTGTCTCCTTTTATGCGGGCACCCTTTTTGGCAACAATGTTCCCATTTACGCATCCCAGCTTCTCTCCAATTCTTCTATTCGTTCTTCATTTCCTGGTAACTTTTTTTTAAACTGGTTTTTATCGTTGGCGTTTATATTGCTTTTCTGGGCTTTGGGTTCGTGCCATTTGTTTCCAGTTTCTTGAAATGCAACATTTATCGAGCCCTTTTTGCTGATCTTACAGGAATTTGATTCTTGAGCTATGATGCTTTCTTGGATGCGATTGATTAAATAGCTAATTGTTTCTGGACGGACCTTGTATTATTATCGTTATCATTATTATTATTGAGAGGTATCTGGGACATGGTCATGGTGAAATTGGCAGTTTGAACGTTTATTTAAATTCGTTTTGAAACCTATATTAAAACTTGTGGTTGCTGAGTGCATTTGTTTCTGAATTCTCATTTTTCCAGTGCTTATATACTTAAATGCTGAAGCCAACTGTAAAGGGAATGGGGGTTTGTAGCAGCCACTTGTATCATTGAGTATCTTTAATTTTTTAAATTAATTAAATATATATTAGTTTCTTTTAACGCTGTCAAATCCAAGTGTTAAGTACCCCACTCCAGACAATGCAGAGGATATCTTTTATTCAATAGCATAGCTTTCTGATGAGAAGAATGATGAGTACTCTCCGTTTCTTATTATAATATCTAATTTTTTGAATTGGTTTGTCCCTATTTATGATATCTTTTTTGGATTTGTCTAAACAATAAATGCCTTAATTAATATACTCTCTCTCATTATCTTTTTTCCTTACATTCTCTCTTTTTTTTCCTCACTCGCACCTACCCATTTATAAATAAGGGCATATTTGGGGGGGGAAAAGTACATTTCCAACATATTTATTGCTTTTAACTAATTTTAACAGTTTTCTTAAACCACGTAATATAGTTAAGTGAATCTTATAATAAGGGACAGAGGGAGTACGTCAGAATATATGATCAACAAAATATTTACCTAGCTTTTTCTTTCTTTTCTCTATGAAAAGTTGAAAACCTACATTGGTGTTTGTCACTTGATGACTTCTATAAAACACTGGTCTTTTTAATTACATCTAGCTCTGCAAATTATGTGATTAGTACTAAAATGTTTCTTACTATTTTAGGCACATCAAGATTCACTAACAGAATTGCTCTGACTTATCGCAAAACGCCCCCACTGATTCCTGAAACTGGGATGGATGTATGCCCTTTGAAGTACAACGAGTATATTCCCTGTCATGATTTTTCCTATGTGGCAACGCTCCAAAACGTGGATTATTCTAGAAAAGAAGAACTGGAGAGGCACTGTCCTCCCCTTGAAAAGCGCTTGTTTTGCTTAGTTCCGCCACCGAAGGATTATAAAACACCTATTAGATGGCCTATCAGCAGGGACTATGTTTGGCGAAGCAATGTGAATCATTCAGTTCTGGCAGATGTCAAAGCAGGCCAAAATTGGGTGCATGAGAAGGGTCAGCTCTGGTGGTTTCCCGGGGGTGGTACCCATTTCAAGCATGGAGCACCTGAGTACATTCAAAGGTATCTGTATTTCTCTCATAAGGGTGATTTTACACAAGTAAGCTAGCCGTCAGTAAATGGTCATTTTCCAATAATGTGAATTATATGGTGCCTTCACTCATGCAGGTTAGGAGCTATGATAACAAGTGGTAAGGGTGATCTGCGTTCTGCAGGGGTGACCCAAGTTCTGGATGTCGGTTGTGGCGTGGCCAGTTTTTCTGCTTATCTTCTTCCCTTGGGCATACAACAATGTCTTTTGCACCCAAGGATGTTCATGAGAATCAAATTCAATTCGCATTAGAGCGAGGAATTGCTGCAATGATTGCTGCATTAGCCACAAGACAACTACCATACCCTTCTAGTTCATTTGAGCTGATTCACTGCTCGCGATGCCGTATAGACTGGCATGAAAATGGTAATTGGCCTTTCTCACTGTTGTTTATGTTTTGGCATTTGATTGCACATTGAGAGTCCAAATTGACATTGAAACGATTGTCTGTAGTGCAGATTGACCAATGTAGAGGATTTGCAAACATAAAACCATCCTATGACTAGTGCATTGTCACTCTGTTGGGGTTAGCCTTGTCTCTATGTTAAATTATTTTGTTTTCTGCAGATGGGATTTTGTTAAAAGAGCTGAATCGCCTTCTTCGTTCTAAGGGGTATTTTGTCTACTCAGCTCCCCCTGCTTATAAGAGAGATAAAGACTTTCCTGTCATTTGGGATAAGGTGATGACCCTGACAACAGCAATGTGCTGGAGGCTCATTGCCCGAAAAATTCAGACAGCCATATGGATTAAAGATGATGAGCCCTCATGCCTCCGGCAAAATGCAGAACAAAAGCTTATAAGTCTCTGTGATGCCGTAGATGATTCTAAGCCTTCATGGAATATCCCGCTGAGGAACTGTCTACAAGTTAGAAATTCTCATGGAGAGTCTCACAAGCTTCCTCCACAACGTCAGCGCCTTTCCGTGTTTTCTGAGAGCCTGAGCAAGATAGGTTGGCCTATTCTCATGTTAATGGATCACTCTTGTTAAACTCTAATCTTTTGATATTTCTGACTTCCATCATATTATAATTAGACATGGCCTTTCAATCGAAAGCAATAATTTTCCCCTATTTACAACAGGTAAAACCAAGATGATTTACATCAGACAGTAGCTTCTGGGAAGATCAAATTCGTCAGTACTGGAAACTGATGAATATCAAAGAGACAGAGTACGCAATGTGATGGATATGAATGCCTATTTCGGTGGCTTTGCAGCAGCACTGAATAACTTTCCTGTTTGGGTGATGAATGTAGTTCCTGCTAGCATGAACAATACTTTATCTGGAATTTATGACCGAGGACTCATTGGAACTTATCATGATTGTAAATATCCTAAATATTTTTCGTGG
>NW_021633850.1:0-35027 GCF_004799145.2 Neltuma alba
CTACACACTTTGCTCTGGACACTATTCTCTCTTCTCATTCGTTCATCGCACACTTTGCCTTTGTCCATACGCGATTTCAATCGCTGATCTTTGGCTTTCCGGCTTTCTCTGCTCTGTCGGGATTAGTGCTGTGTCTTTGTTCCTTCTCCGACGATTTTGACCTCCTCCGTGTTGGTGTTGATCATCGAAAATGCATTCTAGTCCTTTGCTTCTTGAGGAACCTATTAGGATGTCATCCGTCCTCGAGCCATCCAAGCCTGTGAGCAAGAATTTTTTTCTCCTCTTTTTCAATCAGTCTAGTTGCTTTTTCAATTTTGCTGTCTTATTTTTGTGGAAAAAGTAGTTTCCACTGTACTGATCCTCCCTGCGAAGTCTTAAGCGATGTGGATCCTCAGGAGTGATCATGATTTGGTAAACAGTTTTGTTACTAGCAGTGATCACACTGTTGCGATGAGGGTGTAGCCTCGGATACTAGATTGCTTTTTGTATCTGAGAAATTTAGATGGCAAAGACTGTAGAGGATTAGTGTTCTCTGTCCTGTTTGTATTCTAGTTGATTGGGATTGAGTTACAATGTGATCGCAAATGTTCTAGTTACACATTCCAGGTTGGAAATGCTCATTCATTTTCCCCACGTTGCTTTTGGTGCAGCAAAAGAATTAGTATTTGGGTACATTGGATATTGGACAGAGAGTTTCAGGCTATAGAAAAACTATTTGTTATATATGCTAACTTCCTAGTGGATATTGGCACTTGTTAATCGAAAATTTCAGTTTTTGCTAATTTTGATTTTGATCAAACTGCTTCGAACTGCAGAGTTTCTTTCCAGCTATGACAAAAATTGTTGGAACTCTTGGTCAGAAGTCACGATCAGTTGATACAATTGCCCGCTGCCTTGATGCTGGAATGTCTGGTATTCTCCCATTGGAAACTTTGATTGTCGATCATCTTGATTTGAAAAATAGATAGTAGCTGTTTCTTGTCCCTCTGATGACACTATCTCTTCTCTTTTAGCCAACGACAATGAGTTTGGGAATTTTAGTATTGCTGTATTTTCATAAAGCAGCTCAGTCAGTTAGAATTAATTGAAGAGAAAATATTCCAGGAAGCGATTGTCTTCTGAAGTGTCTTACGCTTTTTAAATGGAATTTCAAATCATGACTTAACCGTTTGTATATTGCTGCCATTCTTTTGATTGTTCATAGTGGCGTTATATTGTCTACAGTCAGTGTCTCAGTCATCTTTTTATCATCTTATTCTTGTTTCTTACGTATGCTAGTGGCAAGGTTTGATTTCTCCTGGGGTGATCGGGAGTACCACCAAGAGACATTGGAAAATTTAAAGGCTGCTATCAAGAGTACCAAGAAACTCTGTGCGGTAAAATGCGATAATTTGTGAACAGAAAAAACATGCCATAATTTGCATGTTTATTATGTTGCTTTTGGCTGCTAGTATCTGTCAAAATGCATAAACTTGCATTCATTCATATGAGATATTTTTATTTTATCTGTAGTTTATAATCTCTTTCAAGTATCTTCCTTAATGTTTATTTTATTAAAAATATTGTCAGAGGCCAATATCTTTGAATAGTCATAATATTAAATATTGAAAGCATAAAGGGCTTCCAGCAAACCGCGATATTGAAGATTTTGGATTTTCCTACACGTGATGGACTTCATTTTACCCTCTTTTATCTTAAATAAGTATTAATCTTATTTCTTGTTTAAATGCTAATTGTCTTTTAATGTACTATACTACTATTTGCTATTGGACACGGATGCTCGGTCTGAACTTTTATCCTTTCCTGCTTCAATCTGCATTTTTTCCTATCTATACTCGCAAATGAATTTTAATAGTTCTAAATGTTTTCATAAATGAGAATAATATTGTGATAGATGAGACTGCTTATTCTTATACTAATTGCAAATCCAACATTATTTATCCTTAATCACGCTACTGTAATAAACAGAAATCGTTTCATTTCTTAAGCCTTTGGTGCTGGCTTTCTATGATCCTTATCTTATCCTTTATATCAAAAGCTGTCAAAACCGAACTTCTCTTAGAAACACCCTAGGGCATGTAAAAGCAAAATATGAAAACTACGATTTTATGTAGGGCCCATAATATCTTAAAAATAAAGTATATTCACAAAGCTGGAAGTAGTGGTGGCATGAAGTTAATAAACAAGGCATTGTATTTTAACAAGGCACACACTTGCACGGTAAGTTTTACTCTTAGCTGTGGTTTGAAGCTTATTTGAAGCACTTTTAGTGTGAAAAAGTTTAAGGTCTGTTGTAAGTAAAATTGCATGACGGTAATATTTTGTGCTTAAATGTATAATTTGATAACCACATTTTTTCTCAGTCTAGTCGTGTATTAATCTATCCTTTTATCTTACTTTTGTCAGTTGTCCCAGCTCTATTGCTTCGCATAGATCCAATGATTTTAAAGGAAAGGAATGATGGCATAAATGTCATTTTAAAAATGCCAAATATCTATGCCCTTTCCTCAAATTTTCCTAATGTAATTGAACATTAGTAAAGTGACTGGCTTATTCCATCATATCGAGTATGAGAAAGGAAGTTAAGATACGCAGCACCTCTGACTCCTTATAAATGTAAACTTAATCACACATGATATATTGAACAAATCAGTGATCATTATGGTATCTCAGCATCTACTATTAGACGCACATTCCATAAATGCAAATACCTTCTGACAGTTATACAAATTTTGGTTCAACTACAGGTTATGCTTGATACTGTGGGTCCAGAACTGCTAGTGAATAAAACTGAACGCCCTGTTTCCCTTCAAGCAGAGACTTTGGTTGTGTTAACCCCGGATCAAAACAAAGAAGCGACATCAAATCTCTTACCAGTTAATTTCAATGGGCTATCAAAGGTCAACATAGCTTTTACATGCAAATCATATTCATTTTTTGTAAAAATTTCTGATGATTTATTTGTTGATATCTGCCTACTTTTAATCATGGTCACCTCATGGTAATTGTCTTCTGAAATAGTTCTAATTTGCTTGATTTTCATGGTGACTTTTCGTTACTTACTGATTATGCTGACTATTTTTTCCCTTTTGTTGATTGGCTTGCTTACACCATCTTAAGAACTATTAAGAATTTAGGAATCCGCACATTAATAATAGAGTTATCCTAACAAGAGGTGTTAAGAAAATAGAACTGCGTTGTAGGTTGAGGAGGTAATTACTTTCAGTTCATCAGTTTAAACCAGCTAGGTACATGTTGGCAGCCAAAAATGTAAGTCAAGGGAATTTTTATTGCCTTATTTTCTTGTATTTATACCTCTTGTTCTTCATAACTCTCTAAAGTCATCATCAGAGCTTGTATTACAATTTTATTAGATTTAGATTTATATTTATAATTTTATTTCATTTGATAGTATGGTCAAGGAGTCTTTGAGCTTTGTCCAAACTAAATCCTGACCAGGATGATCATAAGGGCGCATTCCCTCACATTCATGTAGTACATTTTGGCCCTGTTTGGTACTTGGGTCTCAATTTTGATGGTTGGGAGTGGGAATGGGATTGGGTGTGAAAGTGGGAGTGGGAGTGGGAGTGGGATTGAGCTTTAAAATTATGTTTGGTTTGGAGTAATATTTGGAGGGAATGACTACATTAATTTTATTTTTAAATTAAGTATAAATTGTAAAATTACTATAACAGCCTTGTTATTAAGAAAGCCCTTGTTATTTGGATGGAAGAGAAGGAACTTTGGTCTAAAAAAATCCCCCTATAGTATTCTCTAATCTCACCTATATGGGTTTGCCCAATCCCAAATAACAAGCAATTCCTCCTACCAAACACTATTTTGGTAGACTTTTCCGATCCCAATCGCAATTCCTACCTCTGCTTCATACCAAACAAGCCCTTAGGGTTGTATTCTTGTTGGTCCAATTTTATTTGTGTTATTTGCATTGTAGTTAGAATCCCACGATTCGCGATTCGAATCGTGTGATTCGAGACAAAATAGACAATAAAAGATACAAATCTCTCACTGTATCTTTTTGTGGCCTAAATCGTGCGATTCACACTAGAATTGTGTGATTCACACTAAAATCATGCGATTCAAGCAATGTTGAGTTGTGCTGGATTTGACCCAACACGTTAAAAAACCTTTTCGATGTTTATTTTTTCTGATTTTTTTTTTGGTTATTTATAGGAGGCAATCTGTCCTATAAATACTTCCTAATGCACTTATCACTTTCAGCTTATCAAATATCAATCAAAACCCTAACTTTTTATTCCCTAATTGATTTTGGGGACTATTTGTCATTGAAATTTGATATATATTGGCTTTTTTTTCTTTAAATTTTTTGTGAGGTGTATAGAACCTAATATCTACAAACTTTTGATGTTCTCTTCTATAAAATTACCTATATGTCATCTTTAATAATTGTTCATGAATCCTACGATTCATAATAAGTTTCAATTCAAGATTCGAAAAATAAGCTTTCTGATTCACAATTTGTATCCCAATTTGATAACCTTGGTTATTTGTGTTTTGTCCTTAAATTCTATACATCATGGTTTTCTCATAACTGAGGTGTCCATACTCCTGCAGGCAGTGAAACCGGGTGACACTATTTTTATTGGTCAGTACCTCTTTACAGGAAGTGAAACAACATCTGTATGGCTTGAGGTAACGCAATGTTTGATGCCTGGAATTTTTCATGCTTTGTGCAGATATTTGTGCTAATCATATTTCACTCATTGTTTTGAGTACTGTTCTGGCTACTTAACTATACGAGTTATGAAAGCCTGAAGAAAGGATGTGATTATATATAGCCCATATCAATGTCTGAATATTTGATGTGGGCATATATTTCATGTGTGTGATCTGTAACCACTCATTAAATTCACCGACGCCAAAAATATTAAGGGGGGAAAAAATGCAATCATGGTCTTTACATATTTTCCTCTGATATTTAAATTCAAAGACCTTATAGACTTTCAATGATTCAATGACACCAAATTGGTTTTTGCATCCTTGAAATCTACCGTTCTAACAGTTTGACCCAATGAATTGTGCATGTGCGTGTGCAATCCACTAATGTACAATACATTCAATACAGCATATCAATGAAGATGGTAGTTTATAAAAATTGATGAAGAAAATAGGACAAATTATATTACTGATGGCAAATTTCATTAATGCCTGTGATGGAAGTGAGATTTTTCTTCTTCCTCTGTGTGTATTCAGAATTTTAAGTTTTATTTGATTATTACTAGTATTGAGGTCTCGGGGCATCAGTGGGATAAAAAAATATTTTTAGAGTTTTATGATCTTATGTGATGATAGTTTTTTATCGCTTCATGGTGGCTTTTCTTTTTTATCCTTTTATTTTATTTTATCTTGTTTGTATCTGAATGGTTTCTTATCTTTAACGGATGTAGTTATTAGTATTTTAGTTCTGGTTGGATCAATGTTTCTCTAGGATTGCATGTAGAACATATTTAATTCTTTGGATTATGGTTTTGCTTGAAATATCATTGGTAGATTTGGCAATTAAGCCTTGCCTTTTGTTTCACGTTTTTCTATACTATGTTCATTCTTTCTCATTCTTATTTCTCCTGATTTCTTTTCCCTCTTTATCTGTAAATTTGATTTGAAAGTAAGTCTTTTATGCTGTGTGAGCTAATTGAGTTATGACTCACCTGTTTATGTGAAGTTAGACCTTCCATGTCAGCAATATTCGAAAAAGAGACAACTTTGCTGATTCTCAATGTCAGAGTTCTTCTGTATTTTTGTGGTCACAGTTTTGCATTTACAATGTAGGTCACTGAGGTGCATGGTGATGATGTCACTTGTCTCATAAAAAATTCCGCTACACTGGCTGGGACGTTGTATACTTTACATGTCTCTCAGATTCGTATTGACCTTCCTACACTTACTGATAAGGACAAGGAGGTAAATACATGGTTACGCATCAGAACCTTGTTATTGAACGGGGTTGTGTTTGTTTTCTACTTTTACTTCTTGAGAAAGAATGGTCAAATTTTTTATGATTTCTTTCTTATGGTGGGAATTTGGGTTGAGATTGGATCAAAATTGGTTGTGGAACTAATAGGTCTGTTCTTTTAGATTGATTAATAGAAAAAAAAAAAAGGAACTTTCAATAAAAAATGTTTTGCAATTGTAAAGCTTTAATGTATGTGTATAGACTAAAGATGAGTATATTCTCGCTTGCCGAAATTACAAGATTACGGTTGATTCATCCTACCCCTGTTAGTTTCATGCATGTAAAGTACCTGTTTGTTACTTTCTTGTAGCTCACCGAATCTAATTATTATTTTGGACATATAATTCATCAACTCAGGTTATAAGCACATGGGGTCTTCAGAACAACATAGACTTCCTTTCACTGTCATACACTCGGCATGCTGAAGATATTCGTCATGTAAGAGCTATTCCAGATAGCTTTTCTCCATTTTCCTGACATATGATATTGAATGATTTCCTCCCAGCACTCGTGCTTACAGTTTTAATTTTGAGTTTGTGATCTTCCTTAGCTGGAAAACAACTTTGACTACGTAAATTGTTTTTCAACTTATTTTTTAATCAAGGTATTGGATATATCTGTATTTTCAATTTTGCAGGCCCGTGAATTTCTCTCCAAACTTGGTGACCTGAAACAGGCACAAATTTTTGCAAAGATCGAGAATATTGAGGTGAATTCCAAAATCCATGCAAGTTGCAACTATACACTCTGGTTACAAAAATAAGCAGAGAATTTCCTACATGGCTCACTTTTTGATGAGGCTATCATCTTATTGTGATAGGCTAGTTGTAGGGAATGATGATGAGAATATGAGAGACAATGCAAGTAAATTGTTTGAGCTTGCCTACTATGCTTGATTGTGATTTTTAATTGCATATTCCCCTGGTAAATTGCCACAGGGATTGATGCATTTTGATGAGATATTGAGAGAAGCAGATGGTATCATTGTCTCTCGTGGAAATTTGGGGGTAGATCTCCCACCTGAGAAGGTCAGCCTATGCTTTTGAACACAAAATGCTAATTTATGCATGACTTGCTTCTTTGGAGATTTTACATGCTAGTTATGAACTGTTATGTCATATTGATAGATTTTCTTCTTCGGTCTAACATTATATTATTAACTATACGCTCGCATATGTCTCCTACAATTTTTCAGGTGTTTTTATTCCAAAAAGCTGCTATCTATAAGTGCAACGTGGCTGGAAAGCCTGCTGTTGTTACACGTGTTGTGGATACTATGACTGACAATTTAAGACCTACTCGTGCTGAAGCAACTGATGTTGCCAATGCAGTCCTGGATGGTGAATTTTACTATTATGACTTCAAATGTGCTTTCGTTTTTCTTTGTTTTATTTGTTTGTTATATTTTAGTGAATCCTGCTTGATATGTGTGTGTGTGTGTGTGTGATGCAAGCTGCTCTGAATACGGACCATAAAACAGTAGAGGAAGCGCAAGAGCAATGAAACTGAATAACACGGGGGTTTTGATATTGGATAATCAAAACTGGATCGGCATTACGAGGAACACAGCACTGGTTCTGAGCTCTCTCAAAATACGAATAAAATCTCTGAAAATAAGACAGCAAGCCACAGCAAGGTCTCTTGCTGATATTTGAGGCCCTAATGACTAGTAAAAGTACCCAAAAGTGATGCTCAGAGTCCCCAATAATAGCTATAGAAACTCTATGGTCAGCCTACTTTCCTTTCTCCAAAATTGTAGGGTTCTCCAAGTCAATGCTCTAAAGGCGTTCTTCCTTTTTCATGTATCCCCTTAGGTTTCCTTTTGTATGTTTGACCGGCACAAACTACTCTAATTTGGTGAAACTCTTTGATGTATTCTGATTTTGGGCATTGTACATGTGCATGTTTCTATTGAGGCTTGTCAAGTCAAGATCTGTGTTGTTACGTGATGCACCTTTCTTGTATAACTTTGTTATCCATTTCTTGATGGGTCAGGAAGTGATGCAATTCTTCTTGGGGCTGAGACACTGCGAGGATTGTACCCTGTAGAGACAATTTCTACTGTTGGAAAAATCTGTGCAGAGGTAGGTTTATACTCTAGTTGTGACTGACATTCCTGCCTCAAGTCTCTCACATTCATATTTTTGGTGAGTTCTTCAGAGGAGAAGTCTTCGCTTCATGGATAATTTATAACGTTTAAGTATGTCTTTTATTGGATGGGTTGCTACTTATTCTAGGAGCGCATTATTTATAAATTACGGCTTCTTCGTTGTTCTGATGCATTTTAACATCTTTTATAAAGTCCAGTCTTCATTGATTTTCAAATATGCTGTGTCTCTGGCTTATGTACATTAAGACGCTGAACGTAGCCTGGCCTTTTGTTCACGGTCCTTTTGCTGATGGATGTATTTTATTAATGTATGGTATCTCTGAAAGTGTCGAGACACTAGCTTTCTTCTCTCTACAACCTTCACCTTCTCATAAGATGAAAAACGTTAACTGAAATTAGTCAACTGTTATGTGTAGGCGGAGAAAGTTTTTAATCAGGATTTGTATTTCAAGAAGACTGTCAAATATGTGGGGGAGCCAATGAGTCATTTGGAATCAATAACTTCCTCTGCGGTACATTTCTCTGATGACTGTATTCTTGATTTCCTGGTTTTTAGTTCTTTTTTCCTTACTATCATCATGCTAGTTTCTTTCCCAAAGAGATTTGAGTGTACCAAGTTTTGGGAAGTTCTTCATATGTGCTGTAACATGCAGGTTCGCGCGGCCATAAAGGTCAAGGCCTCTGTTATTATTTGTTTCACTTCATCTGGAAGAGCAGCAAGGTTTCTTTTTAACATCTTTCCATCTCCATTTCCCTTTTTGTTCATAAATTTACCATTTTTGTGGTTACCAATGCAAATTCATGTGCATCTGCTCAAAGTACTGATTTCTTCTGTTGGTATCTTTTGTTCAGTTCATGTTGATATCAACAGCCATGTGCTTACATTATTCTTTTTTGTTCTGTAGGTTGATTGCGAAGTACAGACCAACCATGCCTGTAATATCTGTTGTCATTCCTCAACTGAAAACAAATCAACTCCGATGGACTTTCACTGGTGCATTTGAGGTATATCATTAACATTACTTATGCATTTGTTGTTTCATTAAAATTTAATTTTGTGGTAGATTGGGGCTAGTGATTTGTTGCAAGAAATTTAATCCTGATGATGGCCACCAATTTATGTCAGCTTGATTAAGTGTCGTGTGTCAAGTCAGTCTTGTCAGGTGCCTGCATGATTATATTTATCTGTGATGTTGTTGCTATCAGAAGTTGGAGATACTTGCTTGCCTAATAGTACAGCCAGTCTGAAGTTACTTCTAGTGAACTTGAAGAACTTTTATTACTCCTTTAGTCCTAAATATAAGGCCCATTTTGTAGTATAAACACTACAAAATGAGTTTTATATTTAGGACGAGAGGAGTATTATTATTTTGGCTTCTACTATAATTAAGTTCAAAATACTATAAAATGGGTCTTATATTTAAGACCAAAGGAGTATTATTATTTCGGCTTCTACCATAATTAAGTTCAAGATAATCAGTCTATAAACATTTTAATCACAAGTTGTCGTCTTTCTTGGCAATTGGCAAGCATATTTGAATTTCTGGTACTGAAATCAAGCTCTCGTGCATTTTTAACTTCCATTGAAAAATTGTTATGATATGTTCAGGGAGGAAATCACACCAACTTACTTGATTTGGAGAAGGATTTTACCGACCTCCCTAGAATTTTAGAAACATACACATGCTCAGCTGACTAGGAGAGGTCTGTGTAAAATTTTCATATACCAAGGGAAGTCTGTATGTGTTTTGAAAACAAAGATGAAATTTCTGTAATATCCATAAAAACAAAGGACCCAAAATAGGGGGAAGGAGAAATCCAAAATGAGTGTCTCTAACTTGAAATGCTTTTGAATTTGGCTAAACTTCTCAGTGTTTATAATTAAAAAGACGTTGTGAGGCCCTGGAGTTGACTTTTAGTTGTTTTGATTTCTTAGTCATCTAGCGAGAAATGACTGAAGTTAAATATTGATAAAACAAAAATATTTGGGCGTTAGCATTCATTGCTGTGTCAAGAAATATTTGCTTTGCAGTCTTACTTGATAATGAAGATGAAGAAAAATTGGTTCTCTTTTTTTGTATATACGTGTGTGTGTGTCTTGTTCATGTTATCCATCAGCATGTTTTTATTTCTAATCCTTTTATTTATTGTCCAATGGCAGGCAAGGCAATCACTTATTGTTAGAGGTCTTTTCCCAATGCTGGCGGATCCACGTCATCCAGTAAGACCTATTAAATATTACTTGGTTTACCTTTGGTCTGTTTGAGTAACATGACAGTGTTCAAAGTGGGAAATAGTATTTCATGTTAGGTTTGATGCTTGCTTCTCTGAAGGTCATCATTTTAATTTACATGTCTGAAGTGCACCTTGGATCACACTTGTCCACAATATGGATTGTTTTAGTATTTTATTTAGGGGCATTGATCAGTTTACGAAAAGTCACTCGACAAGCAGTTAAACATTTCTTTTTTGGTTTGAGGGGACGGGGGGCTAACAGCTATCTGCTATCTGGTATTATCGACTAAGTCAAATTTGTTGGGCCCCTAATGATAGGTAGCTCTGTCATTATGCCTTTCATAATGGATAAGCGATGAACCTAAAACCTTATTTACGTAGGTAGCAAGTCCTTTCCACTTCATCTAGCTACCATCTGTAGAGGTTAACAAAAGTGGTTGATGGCCTAGACTTATAGCCATTTGGTTGGTGAACTGTTTCAAAACATGAAACCATTTTTTTCCCTGCATAATCTGCTAGTTATAATTTTCCTTTAGTTGATAGACGCAAAGTTATGGGGTCTCCACAGTCATGGGTGCTTTCGGCTAAATTCAAGTTGGCAATCAAAACTAACAATGTTGCAGAATGAATGCGTGCGGATCTTAAGTCATAACTGATCTGCTTATATTCCATTGTCCTGGGATGTCTCTTTGCTTCTCTAATCTGCTTGCCAATGCAAATCTTTTTGACCAAATACAAAACGAAATAGGTTTCATCCACTGCCCACATCTATCTATTCCAATGGAAAGTAATTTTCATTTGATGGCTTAAGTCAGGACTTGATATAATGTGGTTTGCTAAGGTGACATGTTGGTGCTTATCTTCCAAATTCACTGTTCTCTTCCATTGTGGTCCCTTCCTGTTCTCTTGAGCCTTCCTTCTTAATCGGTAATTCTACCATCATTATGAACTAGATGCAGCGCTGAAATTAACCAATTTGATCATTTTTTTAACTCGTATTTGAGGATGGCTTGATGTGGAACTAAAATAAGGATATTGAGATCAGCAATAGGTGCATTTAATAACCTCCTTTAAGAAGTTCAGTGGTAAAAGCCTAATTCCACGAGGATAGTTATGGGAGTGCCAGCTTCTAGTCCGCATTTGAAGTGCATGTCTGAATGTGGGCCCAATGGTTCAGGAGGGGAGAATTGTATGACTGGTTTTGGCAGGGGATGAGAGACGCGTGGCAGTTAATGCAAGGGGTTTGGGGAACCAGACATGTTAACAGGGTTACAGGTAATAAGCAGAGCTGCAGGAATGGAAGTAGGGCAGGAAATATTTGGATAGATTTTTAGTTGACACTAACTTCTCCATTTGTTTGAAGGTTGCTTTCTAGTTTTGTGTTCATCCTCTGGTTTAGCTGAATAGTTCTCTAACATTAGATTTTCTGATTTTCACCATTAATCTCAATCCACAGTTCTTGATTCACATATCTTATACTCTGTTTTCTTGCGTTTCTATTCTCTCACTTGGGTATTTATCAGATAATCAACCTAAATATTGTAGCTTAAGTTCCAAATAATCATAGTTCAGGTCAAGAGTCCTCTATTGGGATAATGTATCCTGAGATCCAAAAAATGATATTGAAATTTCCAATATACCGATAAAGCCTTAATCGTCCATTAGAAAGACTAAACCCAAATTACACATGCCCCCTAAATTTCAGATAGATGTTAACTTTTTGCCTTGTCTCGCTGGTGCGGGCACTGTTTCACATATTTGTATTTACCATAATGTAAGATATATAAAACAGGAGCTCAGTATGACACCTGCGTTATAGACAATGTGGCTCCTCAAATGATGCATGAACAATTCAGAATTCGTCATGTTGTATCTGTGCTAATCTTGTTTCATGTGTCTGTTTCGATATCTATGCTTCCTGGATCATCATCATCATCATCATTTCATACTGCATCGTTACCTATGCAAAAATTGAAAATAGATGTAATACCCTTGCCTTGTCTTGTTGGTGCAGGCTGAGTCTACTAGTGCAACAAATGAATCAATTTTGAAGGTTGCATTAGATCATGGCAAGGCCTTTGGCATCATTAAGCCCCATGACCGAGTTGTTGTTTGCCAGAAAGTAGGTGACTCTTCAGTTGTGAAGATTATTGAGCTTGAAGATTAGAACTTTTACGTCGTACTGAAGGTTCGATTATAAAATTCCTTACATAGCTTTTTGGGCTTTAGAATTTTCTCGTGCACCGGTAACATTGAAGGACCACGTTTCATAATAAGGAAAAGGTACACATCGAAGTTTTGTATCATAACGTTGGTCATACCATTTTGCTGAAATGAGTAATGTAATTCCACTGCTGTTTGCTGAATCAGTTGTTTGTAATTAAGCTTGTATTACCCCCGACGGGCTTCCAATATTGCAAACTGGAGTATACCACCTGAGACATCTCTTGTTATGCTCCTTTTTTTTTTTGTGATTAAATTTTAGGTGGGTATTTGGGGTCACCCCAAACTAAGGGTAGGGTGCCTGCCAATCCAGCACCTGGGACGTTTTACGTGCCTCGCCTGGGTACGGCATGCCTTCCCAAGTGCCACGACAGGAAATCAAACCCTTTTCCTGCTTGGTGAAAGTAAGCGATATTTACCGTTCTGCCCACGATGAGTTGTTATGCTTTATATACATATCTAAACTGTTGAGAGAGGTAGGATATCCTCTGCTCCATGAAGGAAACAGATCATAGTTTCATAACTTTTCAACAGTTGAAATCAAAAACATTCAATCCCTCTTTGAGAAGTGCCAAATATAAAATTCAGATAGATGTTGATAGGTTTGTTTTGGATTAAAACCCCGAAAGAATGGATTTAAGCAGTTTCACTGGAAGGAGAATTGTCAAGGGAGGTAGGGTAGCCTCTATTTCATGAAAGATTAAATTAAATTAACTATCAAATTGATTTTGACATGAGAAAAATTAATCAATATTTAGTTTTATACTTAATTTTGATCACATGTTTGTGCCTGGTTAATGACTTAAATGTATGCTAATTATAATTAAAATATCCAGGCATGCATACACATAATTAGAGGAATCTAGAATTTTCCCATCTACAATGTTTGGGTGACGGTATATCCAGTATTCCAAAATATTTTTTTAAATACATTTAGTACTTTAAAATATTTTGTGATATATGTTGTACCTTAAGGTAAAGTATCTTTTTGCTTATATAATACCTTAAAGTATTTTTTTTAATACATCTAATTTCAAGGCATAAAAAAAACTTCAGTATGTTGAATGCACCACATAACACTTTAAGGTACTAAATATATTTTAAAAAAATATTTTGAGGAGTGCATTGGATAATGGATATACCCCCGCAATATTTTGGGATCAAGTACATGAGAATTCAGAAGAGTAACAAAAAACCATGGTTCATGGCTCGAAACCCTTTTTTTAATAATAAAATCCGTTTTCGAAGATGAGACTTACTCATTGAAAGTGCGCTTTCGAATGATGGCTCATGGCTGGAAACCGTTTTTCTTAAAAAAAATAAAATATACTCTTTTGATTCTTAATATAAAAATTAATTAATTAATTTGAGTAGATTAAATATGTTAATTAAATTATTTAATAAGATATGTTTTTTTTAAAATACTCCAAGCATCTTTCTTAATTTCCTCCCTTCTTCTCTTATTTAATTATTGTTTGGAAGAATATCAATAAAGTTACTTAAAAAAATTAGTAAATATATGAAATATGTTTTACATATAGGATTAATATCAACTTTCTAATTAGATCCTCCATTAAAGGCCAGAAGAGTCTAACCAAGGAACAAAAAACCGGACCGGGGATTAAACCGATCGAGGCAGTGGGTCAAGGGTTACTGGTCGGATCGGAGGTCGGACCAGGGTTGAACTGGTCATATTAAAATAATATAATTTAATTAATAACATTAAAATAGAACACTTCTACTTATCAGCTACACAGCAAGTCAGCAACAGAGCTTCAATAGAGAAAGCAGAACTAAACAATTGGCTAGTCGAGAAACTCAAAAGGCAGAGGCAATTCGTGAATCCGGTGAAAGGCAGAAAGCAAAGCAGAAATGCAGAACTCTCAGGAAGCTGAACTAAGATAGAGATTTTCATCTCCCCTCACTTCCCATTTCCCAAACCTCTCGGCTAGTGGAGAAAGGCAGAAATCAAAGCAGAGATATTTATCAATTTATTCCTAAAATCACAACCTAGCTGAAAGGGGAGGGAATATTTTTTGAGCTTACCCAATGCGCCAAAGCCAGTATGAATCTGATTGATTGAACCAGAGATTGAGGGATGCCTTTTAGTTTCAGGCAAGGCGAGCAGCAATGAATCTGGGACAGGGAGACCGGTCGAACACTAGAACGAACTCAACAAAGAAGGGAATGGGAATCTTGGTCAAGGGAGAACGGTCGAACACTTGAACTCAACGAAACACTCAACTCAACGGCACTGCAAGGGAGAACGGTCGAACACTCAAACTCGACGGCGCTGCAACTGCAAGGGAGAACTCGAATGGAGAACTTGAACAGAGAACTCGAACACTCGACTACGCTGCAACTGCAAGGGAGAATGGTCGAACACTCGATGGCGCACTCGAACTCAACGTCTCAACGAAGCGAAGATGGGAATGGGGGAATCTGGTTTGCGGTCTAGCCAGGAGGAGGGAGGGACCGAGTGAATTGACCGAACCCAAGCATCAGACGACGTCATTTTGGGTTTAGGGAGGGGAAAATAGTAAACCGGTCAGCCCCTAAAACCGGATGGTTGACTGGTTTAATACTGGTTTGACCGGTTATTTTCCGGTTCAATAGCTAACCGGTTTTCTACTTAAACCAGACCGGACTTTGGACCGGTTCACCGATTTTCCGGTTGAACCGGCCAATCCGATCCGGTTTTTTTTTCCTTGAGTCTAACATAATAAACATTGTTTATGGGAGTTAGATTTCGGGAAAAAAAAAGGAGAAATATTGTTTGAAATACATAAATGAAAACTAGCAACAAAAAAAAGTTATCAAAGCAATAGTATTTTTATGCGACAATATTTGAGTGAATATAAGACTGAAACTTGTGAGTAATCTGAGCAAAAATATAGTGTATTCACTGTAAATGTCGAGAGAATGTACAGAGACATAGAGGCTGCAAAACATCTATCCTAGGAAAGAAATTAATTGGCAATGAAGAGAAAATATCTCTTTAAATCCTGAGCTTTTTGAAATTTTCATATTCCCCTCAAGTTGGATCATAAATGTCAATCAGATCCAATTTGCGCCCAAATTTTTCAAATAATTCATTGTGTAGGTCTTTTGTAAAGGTGTTTGCATTTTGGTTCCACGTGAGCATGTGTATCAATTTTACCAGTTTCCCGTCAATCTTCTCTCTGTTAATTTCAACGTGTTTGGTTGTGTCATGTTGAACAGGATTATTAGAGAGGTTGATGGCTGCCATACTATTGGTGTATAGGTTCATTGGCAATTTCATTTCAATTTTTAATTTCTCCAAAACTCTCTCAACCCAAATTAGTTTACATACGCAATAAGCAACAACTCCATACTTTGACTCTGCACTACTTTTTGAAGCCACATTTTGTTTTTTGGGAAAATGACAAATACTATGTGAATTTTAAAAAGACAAATAAGGCACCTGAATAAACAAAATGACAAATAGGGCACTGGGTACTAATTTAGAATTTCGATTTTTGGCCCAATGACCAAATTACCCTGTCTGAAAGTGAGAGAAAGAAAAGAGGAAGACGCTGATGAAACACGGGAAGAAGGAAAGAAGAATGTTGGAAATGCTATTATCTTACTCCTCCGCATCACTATTCTGTAGACATTGTTGATTTGGTGGGTTTTTGTTGTGGGAAAGAGGATTTGTAGTAAGAGAGGGAGTGAACTTGTAGGATTATGTGAGTGAGTAGAAGTTGATAGCAGGATTTGGATTATTCATTTTTGTGGCTACTTCATGGTGAAATAGGAACAGGATTATTGCATTTGAGGGTTTATATTCAGTATTTGGTGAATGATGAAGCAGAAATCAGAAAATAGTGGCAAGCAATTACGTAATGTAACTGTTGTCATTTGAGGGTTTATATTCAGTATTATCATATGCTTGCTGGTTTTTGGTAAATCTCATTACGTGAATGGTAGATTTTATTATACATGTAGTTAATTATGAAAGTTAATACATTGCCCTGTCTGAAAGAACTCGTACTCCCTGAGATTGTTGCCGTCGAAGAGGTCGCTGAAGTAACATCAACTGTAATAAACAAGTAGGAAGCTTAAATATTATTCTTCATAGAGCATTTTTGATGGGTTCCCATAGCTTAAAATGTTATTGCCTAGCATTCCTCTTTTTGGTTCTGTCTCTGTTCTTCGCATAAAATCATTTTCAAAGAATGTGAAGCTGTCTGGTTTTCTAGTATTATTAAACCATTTGTCCTGAATTTTACAAAACACATATTGTGATTTATAACTTTTGTAGTGAAAGTGACCACTTTGTTAATGGGTTTTGCAACCTGTTTTCAGGAGATAAACAACTTTTCGTAAAAACTAATAAAATTCCACGCTAAATTTGACAAAACATATAGTGGGATTTACAACTTTCGTAGTAAAAATGACTACTTATTCAATGGGTTTTGCAACTTGTTTTCAGGGGATGGGCAACTTGTTTCTAAAAACTAATAAAATTTCACACTAAATTTGACAAAACACATAGTGAGATTTACAACTTTCATAGTGAAAATGATCACTTCTTCAATGGGTTTTGCAACATGTTTTCAAGGGATTAACAACTTGTTTCTAAAAACCAATAAAATTCCATGCTGAATTTTACAAAACATATAGTGAGATTTACAACTTTTGTAGTGAAAATTACCACTTCTTAAATGGGTTTTGCAACCTCTTTTCAGGGGATGAGCAGCTTGTTTCTAAAAATCAATAAAATTTCACGCTGAATTTTACAAAACACACTGTGAGATTTACAACTTTTATAGTGAAAATGACTACTTCTTAAATGGCTTTTGCAACCAGTTTTCAGGAGATGGGTAATTTGTTTCTAAAAACCAATAAAATTTCACGTTGAATTTTACAAAACATATACTGAGATTTACAACTTTTGTAGTAAAAGTGACCGCTTTGTTAATAGGTTTTACAACATATTTTTGGGGGATGAGTAACTTACTTTTCACCACCAATAAAATTTCATGCTGAATTTTACAAACCACATAATGTGATTTACAACTTTTATAGTGAAAGTAACCACTTCTTCAATGGGTTTTGTAAACCTGTTTTCACGGGAAAGGCGACTTGTAAGCATAAATAAATCATTCAGTGAACGTGCACCTGAAGTACGTCACAATAAATATTGAACTATTAACTTTCATAATTAACTACATGTATAATAAAATATACCATTCACGTAACGGGATTTACCAAAAACCAGCAGGCATATGACAACAGTTGCATTACGTAATTGCTTGCCACTGTTTTCTGATTTTTGCTTCATCATTCACCGAATACTGAATATAAACCCTCAAATGCAATAATCCTATTCCTATTTCACTATGAAGCAGCCACAAAAATGAATAATCCAAATCCCGCCATCAACTTCTACTCACTCACGTAATCCTACAGTTTCACTCCCTCTCATACTACAAATTCTCTTTCCCACAACCAAAACTCACCAAATCAACAATGTCTACAGAATAGTAATGCGGAGGAATAAGATAATAGCATTTCCAACATTCTTCTTTCCTTCTTCCCGCGTTTCATCAGCATCTTCCTCTTTGCTTTCTCTCACTTTCAGATAGGGCAATTTGGTCATTAGGCCAAAAATCTAAATTCCAAATTGGTACCCAGTGCCTTATTTGTCATTTTGCTTATTCAGGTGCCTTATTTGTCTTTTTAAAATTCACATGGTATTTTGCTGTCATTTTCCCTTGTTTCTTGCTTCTCTAAATTAACTAGATTTCCCCACACATATGTGTAGTAGCTAGATGTAGAGCATCAGCATAATTTGCAGTAGTAAAGATTTCTACAATTGCCTTTTTGGATTTTTTTTTTTAAATACAAGATGCCCTTTTCTGGAGTACCTTTTAGGTATTTTAAGCTTTTATATACAACTTTGAGGTGTTTTTCTTTAGGAGCTTGGGAGTGTTAACTAGCTACACTTACTGCAAATGTAATATCTAGTCTAGTATGGGAAAGATGAATTAGTTTCCCAAGCTGTCTTTGATATTCACCCTTTTTAACATCATTGCCTTCACTCTCCTGTTCCTCTTCCTCTTCTTCTCCACTTCCTTCTTCATCTTTGTCTTTGTTGCCATTCTTCTTTCATTTTGTTGTTACTTCAATTGGCGAGGAGCTAGACTTAAAGCCCAATTGTAACATCCTAAATTTTGAGTCCAGAGGTATAAGAAATAATCTAAAATGGATAGGTTATTAGACCCCAATTGATAGGAGTCCCAAAAGTTTCTTGAAAGGATAAGAAAAATTCTAACAGACCAAATTATAAAGAAAAAGTTTTCTAGGGCCAAACAATAAAAAAAATAGAGACTGCAATGAAATCTCGGGGACCTAGTATAAGAAATTAATATGAATATGTGTCAGAGGTTATGATAGAGACCTTGATGAGATGGTTTGTAGGGCTAAACCTTAGCATAGACCTAATCATAACTTCAAAAAGTCTCGGGTTGAAAGGATAATAATAGAAAGTATGACTGAAAATTTTAGAAAATTTTTAGAAAATGGGAAATGAGGTTCTGAGGCCCATATATGGTTAAAAATAACAAAAATACCCCTATGGAAAATTATGAAACTTTCAGGTTTTGGCTAGTTATGATTTATTAGTCAAAATTGAATTATTTAAAACATCACAAGGCCTTAGAGGATTGGGAAAAATAAGGAATAAATAGTTGAGGAATATAATGTGTAGAAGTTGACTTTAACAAAATTTAAAACTTATTTATACCCTATCCCAAGAAAGTCAGAATGGACGATTTGTAAGTCAAGGTTTGACTTGAGAAAAATAAGAGAAATTTCCCATGATAAAAAAGAGTTGCTGGTATCTAGAGATAGATTTTCAAAATCATGGACTGATAGAGAGAGAATTTGGTCAAGTTTACTGTAAAATAAATATTATTAAATGTTTAATAGAGAGACAAGGAGAAAAGCATCTCGCTCTCTCTATGTATATACATATATAATATCATCTGAAGTTATTTGTGATAAAAAAAAAGTATGCCAGAACATATCACAGCATTACCAGGTAAGTTAGGACCTAAAAAAGTATCCGATACGGAGTAAAATTGTAAAATAAGTGGAGGAATAGTTAAGGGTGAGAGGGAGCATGAATTTGGCCCTATTTTCCTCCCTATTTTAATGTTAATTGAATGAGGGGACATGAAAGGAATTATACAATGTATTTGAGGACATAATTGGAAGAGGTTAAATTATGATAAAATAAGGTTTTATGATCACATGTAATTAGGTGGCATGGCATGTGGCATAATCTCAAAAAGGAAAACATGGTAAGACACCTAGCAATTTCATGGAATTACAAGGCAAAATGATAAGGGATTAAGCTTAATAAGAAGACAAGTGTTATGGCAATGGTAAATGGTAATTTGAAGTTACCACGAGGTGAATTCTCATAACCATTTTATAAATACCCCTCCCTTTCCCATTTGAGAGAGAATTTTTGGCCAAGCATGAAGGGGAAGATGAAGAGCGAATTGAGAAGGAGCAAGAAGGAGAAGATGAAGAACTTAAAGTCTTGGGCAAATTCAAGCTTTAAGACAAGGTAATATAATGATTTTTAATGTAGCTTATGTTGCTCTTTGTCCTATTGAACTTGGCTATGGCTTTGTTGGATTTCGAAAACATGAAACCCTAAGATGAAATGCTGTCCAAATGTGATTAAAGTCATGAAAAATATTAATTGAAGTTAGATTAATGATTGAAAAGGAGAAAAGAGAAGTAATTAAATAGTTTTGTGATGAAATTGAAGAGAATCCAACTTCTCCTTATGTTATATGATTTTTAGTCAAGACTAGGGTTCATCTTAGGATAGGATTTTGATGTTTCTAATGTGTTTAAAATAAAAAATTGTGTAAAATACAACTTAAAAAACAAACTTAGAAGCATTAGAATTGAAAATGAAATTTTGTTTTAAAACCCCTATGTATTCAGCCATCTCTAGATGAAGAAGGAGGAGTTGGATTCTGTCAAATTTGAGTTTGAAAATGGATTCTACATGCAAAACTATATGAGAATAGCATGTGAAATTAATTTTAGAAAGACTAGGATGAAAACTCAAAAGTTAAAGGTTAAAGTATGTTAAAGAGCAAATTATGAATGTTATTGATTTCGTAGTTCTAATAAATGAATGGTAATAATGTGTTAATGTGATTAGGGCCATGTGATATCAAGAAAGATGAATGGAAAAGGTTGGTTAAGCAACCTTAATGGTTGAAAGCAAAGGGAGTAAGAGGAAAGATTGAATATAAAAAGCTAAAGGTAGCAAACTTTACCTCTTATGTGCTTGTTATTGCTTGCATGTATGACATGTTTATATATTTATATGATTTAATAAACTCATGTATTGTGGACATGAATATGTTTCAAGTATACTATAGGCTTATGTGTTTTATGATGAATACATGATGATTTTCAAACATATCATTATGTTATAAAGATGTTAAGTTGTGAGCATGTTATAAATATGAAGTTTGCGATATATGTTTGGATGGTTATTATTTGCTACCAAAATTCTCTCGAATCTCACCATCTTTTAACTAATCATAATAGGTATGATGTGTAAGGGAAGATCAATGCATGAGGAAGATCAAGAAATAAGAGACAATTTGAGAAAAATATTATATTATGTTATGCATTACCTTATGTGATATATGATAAGAAGACTGCCATTAAAGTTATGTAATGATGAATGAAGAAAATGACATATAAAATTGAGAACAAGATGTATGAGAATGACATATGAAATATGGGAATGGTTGCATGCAAAATTAAGTTTAACTGTAGCATGCTAATTGCAATAAGGGGATAAACTTACCAATAATAAGCAATGAATTTGAGATAGAGCAAAAGTATGATAAACGAATAAATTTGCTCATGAAATTTGGTGACCAGTTCATACGCATCCTGAGTTTTAAAACAAGTGATAAATCACTATAAATAAATGTGTGTACTAAGAGATATGATTGCTTAAAGTTAGGACAGAGAATATAAAAATGTACTATTTAACTAAATGAATAGTAAATTTTGGCAAATTAACTATGCGAATTGAGAAGGTTCAAGGCCAAATTTATATTTTTTTCCTATAGAGAATGAAAATAGACTTAAATCACCTCAATACAATTTTTTTTTATAATGAGTTATGAATTTTCAAAATTGAATAAAAAAATATGGAATTTACTAGTGAATAATAATCTGATAATCAAATTTCAAATTTAGAATTTACAGACTTATTTTATGATCTACTTGAACCTTAACGCTTCCGGACATATACTAAAAGGGGTAAATGGAAGAATATTTCACCAACAATGCACAGTGTGACTGCATTAGCTCATAAAAAGATTTTTCAATTTACATACCATGTTTGGTTTTCTAGTGGGAAATTCAAGAGGTGGCATCATATATACTTCTCCCATGTCACTATTTAGAAATACGTTCTTTTCGTCCAGTTAGTAGATTGGCGATTCTAAATTTGCTACCAAAGACATTAGAATTCTCACAGTATTGAGTTCAAAAATATCTTTGTTGCGTGAATAAAGTTGCCTTAAACCGCTTTAATAGAATAATGAAATTTTAAAATAGATTTAGCAATGTAAAGATCTAATCAGTGAATTACTCTCCCTAATGGGATTCTATCCAAAATGATTATGCGCAGGCAAAGCCTCAAAATGAGCATGAGATGTGCTCCAAAATCCAAATGTCCTGCCATTACTTTTCCAAAAAAAAACAAAACAAAACAAAGTTTCAATTTATAATTTTAAAATTCTAAAATAGAAATTTGGGAATATGATAATAAAATACCACTTGAATTCCAAAAATACAGATAAGGGACCTGAATAAGCAAAATGACAAATAGGGCACTGGGTACCAATCTGGAATTCATATTTTCGGCCAAAAGACCAAAATGCCCTGATGAAATTGGGGAAGACCGAAAGCTGAAAGTGAGAGAAAGGAGAGAAGAAGACCGACGCAGTGAGAGAAAGGAGAGAGGAAGACCGACGTTGATGAAATGCGGGAAGAAGAAAAAAGAATGTTGGAAATGCTATTATCTTACTCCTTCGCATCACCATTCTGTAGAGATTGTTGATTTGGTGGGTTTTGGTTGTGGGAAAGAGGATTTGTAGTTAGAGAGGGAGTGAACCGAAGCAGAAAGATGAAGCAGAAATCATAAAACTGGCAAGCAATTACGTAACGTAACTGCTGTCATATGCCTGCTGGTTTTTGGTAAATCCCATTACATGAATGGTAAATTTCACTATACATGTAGTTATTTATGAATTTTACAAAATACACATTGTGATTTACAACTTTTGTAGTGAAAGTGACTACTTTGTTAATGGGTTTTGCAACCTGTTTTCAGGAGATAAACAACTTATTTGTAAAAACTAATAAAAGTGACAACTTTTGTAGTCACGTTGAATTTAGGGGTGAGCAAAACCGAACCGTAACTGAAAACCGAACCGAACCGAATTTAATTTCGGTTTTTCAGTTCGATTATTTCGGTTTTCGGTTATATATTCGGTTTTTATTTTTTAAACAATTCGGTTTCGGTGTTCGGTTCGGTTAGTAGAAAAAAAATTCGGTTATAACCGAATAACTGAAATAAATATATTATATATTTATATTTAATAAATATTATTATAATAAATATATATGTGGGTATATGTGAACTTTTTAAATATATTTATATTCAACAAATATAATTATAATAAATATTATTATAATAAATCACATTGAATGATGAAATATTTATTAATTAACGGTTATAATTGTGTTTTATTATTATTTTTAATTTAAAATTATTTTTCATATTTATATATTTCGGTTATTCGGTTAACCGAACCGAAATTTTCGGTTATTCGGTTTCGGTTATTCGGTTTCGGTTAGTTTGGTTATTCGGTTTCGGTTCGGTGTTTAAAATTTACTCTATTCGGTTATTCGGTTAATTCGGTTATCACCGATAACCGAACCGAAAAACCGAATGCTCACCCCTAGTTGAATTAACTGGTTGCAAAAGCCATTTAAGAAGTGGTCACTTTCACTACAAAAGTTGTAAATATCACTGTGTGTTTTGTAAAATTCAGCGTCAAATTTTATTGATTTTTAGAAACAAGTTGCTCATCCCCTGAAAAGAGGTTGCAAAACTCATTTAAGAAGTGGTAATTTTCACTAAAAAGTTGTAAATATCACTCTGTGTTTTGTAAAATTCAGCATGGAATTTTATTGGTTTTTAGAAACAAGTTGCCAATTCCTTAAAAAGAGGTTGCAAAACTCATTTAAGAAGTGGTAATTTTCACTACGAAAGTTGTAAATCTCACTATGTGTTTTGTCAAATTTAGTAGGAAATTTTATTAGTTTTTAGAAACAAGCTACCCATCTCCTGAAAACAAGTTACAAAACCCATTGAATAAGTGGTCATTTTTACTACGGAAGTTGTAAATCCCACTATACGTTTTGTCAAATTTAGCGTGAAATTTTATTGGTTTTACAAACAAGTTGTTTATCTCCTGAAAATAGGTTGCAAAACCCATTAACAAAGTAGTCACTTTCACTACAAAAGTTGTAAATCACAATATGTATTTTGTAAAATTCATAAATAACTACATGTATAGTGAAATTTACTATTCACGTAATGGGATTTACCAAAAACCAGCAGGCATATGACAGCAGTTACGTTACGTAATTGCTTGCCATTGTTTTCTGATTTCCGCTTCGTCTTTCCCACAGGTTCACTCCCTCTCTCACTACAAATCCTCTTTCCCACAACCAAAACCCACCAAATCAATAATCTCTACAGAATGGTGATGCGAAGGATTTAGTTTTGTCAACTGGAAGGGGTTCGGTTTCATGGAGTGGAGGGATTGGTTTCATCGAGTAGAGGGATTCGGTTTCATTGAGGGGAGGGATTAGTTTCACCGAGTAGATGGATTGGTTTCGCCAAGTGGAAGCAGTTTCTCTTTTGCCGAGTGGGGGGAATTGCTTTCGCTGGGAGGAGGCGAACACAATAAGGGCAATTCAGTCTTTAGACCAAAAATTAAAATTCCAGATTAGTACCTGATGCCTTCTTTGTCATTTTGCTTATTCAGGTCCCTTATTTATCTTTTTAGAATTCAAGTGGTATTTTAGTGTCATTTTCCCTAGAAACTTCTTATCTCTGTTCGGTCGTCAAATAAATTCCAGAACTTAAATTGGTAATGGATGTAATGTCACGAGGGTGATGCATAGCATGCCAATTACCAAGGCCGTGATGTCTGACAAACGTGAAGGTGAAACCCGAACATTGGTGGAGGCGGCGCTTCGTGTGCTGAACACCGCCGACCCATTCGAGAAGGCTCGTCTCGGTGACCTCTTTGCTTCTCAGTGGCTCCAAGGCTCCGCCGCCATCGTTCACCCCTATGATCCTTCGGTGCACTTCGCCGTTCCTGACCGCCCCGCCAGGCTCTCTAACGTTTGTTTGCCAAAACCTATTTTCAAACAAAAATTGTATTTTTGAAATGTTTCTTTGACGACGATGACGACGGTAATCATTTGCAGGTCAAGTTGGTGGCACCAGGTCACATGCCGAAGCTGGGTAAAGCGGGCAGCTTGCAGAGTAGGCTAGCCATTGTGCATAGCCTTGCTCACACTGAAAGCTGGGCCATCGATTTATCTTGGGTATGTCTTTTAGCTAGCTCCTCCAAGAATTTTAATTAATTAAATAGAATACGGAATCATTTGTAATATAATACTGGCCCCTTTGCACATGCTTCGGTGGGAAGAAGTGTGTTTGTGTGTGTGTTTTCTTGGGTTAATGTAATTAAGAAATCATCACGTTCTTCAATAATATAAGTCAAAGAGAAAGAGATATAGAAAGAAGAAACTATTGTACTATTGTCTTAAGTTATTAAACAATCTATATATGTCCTTCAACTTGCCTTAGGTATGGACTTTGGTGAATATGTTGCTTTAACATTAAGTTTATCATCGTTTTTCTCTGTATTGGGCTATGTTGCTTTTGCACAGTGGAGGCGAATAGAATCTCTTTTAAAGAGTAAGATATACTGGATGGAGCAGTCATTTTTGGCATTGCGAAACCCAGACTTCACATTTCTATAGAAATCTTTGTCAGGAGTTGGAGACTATGGATAATAAAAATAATATTTGGTTGTTTTAGAGAGGATGTGCTAGATATGAATAATTGATTCTCACAAATGAGATACTTACTTTAGACCTACAAGGGCAAAGTGGGTCCCATCTCTTTCTGAATTCCAAAATTTTGGCAGGTTTCTAAGCAAATTAAACTAAAGCATTGTAATGTTCAGTTAATTACTTTTTATTTTATACCAGTGTAATTATGTTTCCAAATATGATGATAAAAACTAGAGTTTTCCATTTACCCTGTATACCTAAAAATTGATAATTTTTTCTGCTGGTAAGAATTCGTTGTGCTTTAGTTTTACTCCTTTAAAGCGGTTCCTTGAAAGCATTTTTATAGTGTATGCAATTTCGAGATACAGGATCAGGCAAATAAAACAAAAGAACAAGTTTGTGGAAATTTAGTGTATGAATCAGGAACATTCATCCCTTTGATATTAATCTAGTCCTCTCAGTGTCAATTCTAATAGGGTGCTGCATTTCCTTTTATATATTAATTATGTTTAGAAACAGGGTAATTGTCTTGTATAGGAGGAGATAGTTTTAAAAATGTTGGAGGAGAACATTGCTTTAGAAAGTCAAATAAGGCTAGGATCAAGTTCATGGATAACTATATTGATATGTGCAATCTTGTATTATGTATATTGATAAGGCTTTTTGGCTACTAATGTGCAAGTCTAAATCGAGTTTGCAATTGCAGTTGAACATAGTCATCTCAAGAATTTTTGTTAGCCGCATTGAGATCTTGTGTTTATGGTGAAGCTAAGCACTATGAGATTAGTGAAATATATTTACTTGTCCAGCCTTGTTTTGAATTTTTTTTTTTTTTAAATTATCTTGGCTGTTGTTAGGATGACTTTACTTTAGAGTTCATATTGTGCTACAAGCGTTTAATTTTAATTATATAATACATTTATGTAGGATATTATTGCTCGATTTGGTAAGCAAGAGGCAATGCCTAAAGACTTCTTTACAGATTTTGTGAAGGTGGCACAAGATGAAGGGCGACACTTCACTCTTCTTGCTGCTCGTCTTGAGGAGCTAGGTTCTTATTATGGATCATTACCGGCCCATGATGGCCTTTGGGACTCAGCCATGGCAACTTCCAAGCATTTATTGGCACGCTTAGCTGTTGAACATTGTGTTCATGAGGTATGTCTGCAGGACCTCCAAAGTGTGTGAGGTGAGAGGTGCAATGGTGGCGGATTAACTTAGGGGTTGTAACTAGGGTCTGCTGGAGAAGCTAGCAAACAAACTAGAAGTTAAATTAGAGGAGTTAGAACATTTAAGTCAAAAGGAAGAGAGAGAGTAAAAAGTTTGAGTTTAACATCAGTTGCCCACATTGAGAAAGTTGAGACTGAGTCCAACGGGATAGTGAAGATATTGGAGGATATAAATCTAGCAAAAATAGGAGAAGGAAGTGATGAAATAAATCAATCTGAACCTAATAGTTTTGATTCAGATAACTAACTTAATATTGACAGGCTTTTAGATTGTTCTTCTATGTGTCTTCAGATAATTTTTTAAACTTGAGTTATGCATTTTATCATTTATCGATAGCTTATGATTGACTTTTTATGTATAAAGGTTTCTCAATTTATATTTATCTATTTTTTATTGTCTATGCTCTATAAATAATATTTTTTAATTGTTGTGCCTAGCTTCATTTGGGCGAGTACCTTTTCTGCGCCTTTGGGCATGTTTGAGTTCTTGTGCCGTGAGTGCCCCTTTCGCCCTTGACAACCTTGGTCCTGTCTGCCATTAATTTAAGACCTCTCTAAAAGACCTATTAGGCTTGTACATAGAGCATATTCTCCAATCACAGTTATTCCTGCCACACATATAGTTCTGCTCGTTTTGAGTATGTGAGTGGTGGGGGGGGGGGGGGGGAAGATTTTAATATCTCATAAGGCATTTGTGATGAACTGAATGTAATAAACATGTTAAAGTTGATGAACTTGACGTGAATGTCAAACTTTCCGTGTTTGCATCCTTAAATGATGTTTGGTTGTAGAAGGTTTTCGGCTACAGGGGCATTGGAATTACAGCTCCCCCCCCCCCCCCCTCCTTGTTTTGGTACAGAAATTACAGCTTTTTTAGTTCCTCAGGAGTGAATGTTCTCAGATTGTGTTTTTAGTTCCTCAGGATTGAAGGAAAATAGAAGCTTGGTGCCACTGCTGTAGCTATAATCTGACTTATATTATTGACGCAGGCTAGAGGACTTGATGTACTGCCTACAACGATCTTGCGATTCCGCAATGGTGGTGATGACATTACAGCCGATTTACTGGAAACTGTGATTTACCCAGAAGAGATTAACCATTGCGCTGCTGGAGTGAAATGGTTCAAGTATCTCTGCCGCAGATATAGGAATCCGGCCACTGAAGAAGGTCGAGAAATAATCGATGCAGAAGAAAGTGATACCACAGCAGATGAGAGGCAAGTGATTCAAGAGTTTCATGACACAGTGAGAAAGTATTTCAGAGGACCTTTAAAACCACCTTTCAATGAGGAGGCAAGAAAAGCTGCTGGATTTGGTCCAGATTGGTATGAACCTCTTGCTTCAAAAGAAATAAATTCATGATAAGGATAGTTCTGTTATTTGTTACAAACGTCATCGCTGTAAAAGAAATGTTAGTTCCTTCGTTGGAAGATCTTAATGGGAAAGCTGCATCACCTTAATTTGTTTAGATATTTAATATATCAAAATGGCGTTAAATTTGTAAATTATCCTTTAGCAGTGAATAATTCAAGCCTGGTTCGTTTAACCTGATGGATCGATGGGCCAATCCTTTTCTCATTAATATTTGTTTGGGCAGCTGAGAAGGTTAATGTCTGGTCTCTATCCTGCATTCACTCCGACTTACACATGAAAAGAGCTCATTTGCCTATGAGGTTATGTTGATAAATACTCAATCGCTGTCCCCATTATAGCATCCATCTACCTATGCTTTTCTTACGCTGTTATGTCGGTTGTCCTCGAGTCTTTAAATTTTAAAAGGTTAAAAAGAGAGTACGGTTTATTTTATAAACTTCAATTTGGTTTATTTTAACATTTAATGCATTTTTTTAAACATTATCCTTAATTATTTTTCTCGTATCGTGTTTTTTTCACACATTCTTTTTTTTTCATTTATTATAAGAATATATTTGGAGACAAAAATATATTTCTAATCTGTTTATTATTTTAACTAATTTTAAGTAATTGTTCTTTGTGAATTGGTTATTTAAAGCTCATAAGGACTGTAGGGAGTACTTTTTATGTTACCTGACTCATAACTTACAAAAGTAGACACTAACAAAGGATTGAATAGAAATTTTAATGCTCTCTTTAATAAAGGTAAAAATGAAAGATTTTTTTTTTTTTAATTTAATGCTATATTGTTACGCAAGAAATTCCTAAAAGTGAGATGATTGTGTTATGCTACAGTTGGTATCTGGAGGATTGTATCCTTCATTAATGTATTTGTTATACTTCCAAGTAATTGGAGTTATATTCTAAAATCCATAAGAGAGTTGGAGTAGCTAATTCGAGTCATGTTTTCCTGAGTTTTGGCCAAACAAAAAAATTGAGTAATCTGAGTCCAAGTTAATTATATGTAATATTGGAGTTGTTTAATCCTTTAGAACTTATTACCTTCAGTCAGAGATATGAAACTGGTTTGTCTTTTAGTTTGGTCTTAAATATAGGACTTCAATATATTTTGTCTTTAATATTTATTCGTTTTTCCTAAAAAAGTCCTTATAATAATTATACATGTCAAATATTTTATCAAATGATAATTTTAGTTAATACATATGATTAACAATAATATTTTAGAAAAGACAACACATATTTATTACTAATAATTAACTTAACTAATTTGTTTAATATTTAAAAACTAATTATTTAACTCTTATATTAAGGACCCGAAGTAGCAGTTATAATTGCTTATCAACTTATTACTTCCAAGAAAAGAAGTTTGTTTTGTAAGTAACAATGGCATCTTCTCATGGCAACTTTGTTGACAATCATGGTTTCTCTTGGGGCACTGTGACATACCTCAAGCTGACAAGAGAGTGAAGATGGGCTCCGACTTGTTGCTCTCTTTTTTTTTCCTATTAAAAATGGGGCATTCTGGTTTTGCAATCCCTAATTTGTGCATTTAACCTCATATGGAATTTGTTAAATTTATAGGCCTGAATTATAATTATCATAATTCAGCTGCCTTTAAAAGAATTTTCCCAAGGTTTAAAATAAATTTGAACTAAAAATTTGAGATAAAATAACAAATTTGTACCATTTTGTACCGGCGAAGCTTGTGTTATTAATGGTATGTTTATTCAGTGGCAACAATATAAATTTTGATGCTTTTTATTTTGGTCTTTTCATTTTATAAAATGTCTTTTCAAATGCAGTTAGTTAAAAAAATAAAAATATTGAAATTTTAAATATTTTAAGCTATTCTTAAAGGATAAGATATTAAAGTTAATTTTCAAAATAACAATTATTGTAAATAGATATCATTTGATAGTATTATGATGAGAAGATTAAAAGATATTTTATAAAATTAAAAGACCAAATTAAAGCTTATAAATTTAGAACAAAAAATGTTCTTCTGTCCTTTTTATTACCCAATTTTACAGGGAAAATTTTATTAAAGGACTACTAATGTGATTTTATTTCATCAGTCTCCAAAATTCTAAAATTTTACTACACTACTAAGGAACTAAATGAAATTTTGTTTTGACGGTAAATGACCAAAATTCCATTTCTATATTTGGGCACTTGTAATTTTTTTCCCGCATGAAACACTTTATATCCAGACGTACCTCACTTTAACTTGAAGGATTTATCAGGAATTCAGACTAATCCGGATTAAGTTAGGTAAGATCATAAAAGTGACAAAGCTCTACCATCAAGTATTTGATATTGCTACATTCGAGCTTGACCTCCATTAAATTTTGTTATTATTTGCTGTTAAAATGCATGTGTATATTTATAATATTAGTTTATCAACCCTTGTTTTTTTTTTTGTAACAAAACGTAAAATTCTGAGAAGTGGGAATTGTAAACTTCCTTTTGCACACTTTTAAAATTTTAGTAAAACTTGATTCTGTAAGTTGTGAGCTGTAAATTTTTACATATACATTTATCTTTTGTTATTATTAATTACTGAAATGTGTATATATACTTATAAAAAATGGACGCAGAGATATTCCTATTTAAAAAAAAAAAGAACGAAGGAATTTTGATAATTTATCATAAAAAAACATAATTAAATTTTGATCTTTTAGTGATACAGTGAAATTTCAAAATTTTTTTGACACTGAATTGAAACAAGTTCCTTATAAACGTATTTGTTGAAAGGTTTTAACTTTTAACGTTTCTAATGTGATAGGGACTAATCTCAAATTTAAAATAATTTGAAGATACTTTAATTTATATTCTTTAAAAAAAAAAAAATCTTTCAATGACATTCTCCCAATTCTGTTTTACCGAAAATAATAATATGATCATGATGTCAGCAATTTATAGTGCTTTCCTTACGAAGCAATGCTGGGAGTTGAAACTGCGGGTCTCTTTCTCTCATCATGCACCGGGCGAAGCATGAGAAAACTCAATAATTCTGCTTCTCTTCAATCCACATATCTGATCTTTCCTTCACTCTGAATCCATAGGACCACTTTCTAGGGTTTTGAATAAGGGATAAAGTTAAAGCTGATCATTTCTGGTTATACACACATTCCTATGCACATCCAATCACCAAGACTCACTTCACTTCTTCCTTTTATCTGAGAATACAGAGGAGGGATTGCTTGCTTCCAAGCAGTCTCTGGGACTTTCCTGAGCTCTGTCCTCCTCTTGGGCCAGTGTGAAAACGCGATCCTAAGGGGAGGAATTGTTTGGATGTAGCAAGAGCTTTGCGGGGAGAGATGTTGGCGATGGAGAAGGATTTTGATTCCAAGTTGAAGATTCAGAGTAGTCCGTCTGGTGATGGGAGTGTCCAGAGATCTCAGAGCATTCCTTTCCGGGCTCCTCAGGAGAATTGCTCCATCCAGGATTTTGAATTGGGAAAGATCTACGGCGTTGGTTCTTATTCTAAGGTCCCATATGCTGTAGTTTATGCATTCTTTTTGCCTGGTTGTTTCGGTGTTGCTTTGTTTTTGTCTTTTCCTTTTTTTTTTTTTTTTAGGGGGGGGTAATGCTTGATGCATGCATATATTCTCTGGTTGATATTTGACTTTTCTATTTTTTTTTTTTTGTAAAAAAAAATGAGTCGATTAATCTGTTCCGTTCTTTTGGTTACCATCATCAATGGGGATGATGCTGTAGAGATCATTATGCAACAGTGTCATCCTTGTTGCTATATAACGCGTGAAACATCGTCTGATATCTTGTAGTGGATTGCATATACTTATAAGGTATATCAACTGCCACTCCCGAATCAGTGGTTGCTGAAAATGTAAAATGGCTCGCACTCCCACTTTTTAAGCTAAAAAAGGAAAACTACGTTGTGCTCCATTCATTTTTAATTTAAAATTCTGTGAAGAATATTGGTTTCTTGATAATATGTTGTAGGGGTTTCCTTCCTTTTTCTGTACTTCGGAAGAGAAATCGAGCCTCAACTTAACTTTTGAAGTGGTAAATAGAAAATTTCATTATTTGGTTTCTCCTGGTGAATTCATAGCAAGTTACATAGTGTTACCCATAAGAATCGCTAAACATTTGAGACTTGCTGTTACGTGGCACAAGAGTAACTAGTGTAACAGACTTAAGTGAATAGTTAGTTAGACTCAAACTGAGTACATTAGATTCTAACTAGATGTGGGAATGATATAAGTAACCCACGTGTACCATTTGTTGAGCTCTTGAATAAAGAAATCAGTTCCTCTGTGTGTGTGTGTGTGTGTGTGTGTACCAATTGCCATTTCAGTTTAGGTTAAAAGAGAAGCGAATGATAGGAAGTAGAAAATGAGATGCCTGGCTTGACTGTACCTGGTAAACTCTAGACGTCTATTAATCTGATAAATCATTATCTTGGAAATTATGGCTAGGTTGGTAGTTCTTTTGCCAGAAAAAGCTCTTTTTTCCAGCTCACTTGGAATTTCTTGCTGAATGTGAATCAGTTTAATGTGAACCTATGTAATTGTTATCCAATTTGAGTCTGCGTCATCTTAAAAAAATTCTAGTGTTTTTAATCTCTGCCTCTGCCTCTCTTGACTTATCTCCTCTGGCAGATAGTTATCTTTTATCCATTTTGTTTGAATTTCTTTGCTGGGCACCTATCCCATTTGTCAACAACACCTATATGCTTGAAGCAAAATCCTCTTACCATTTTTGCCATTTGACTTTCTAGATTATTTCAGAAATTTTAGTTTATTTAGTTTTTCTTGTCTAATTATCTCCAAATATCGTTGTCATTGTGTTCAAAGGTTGTGAGGGCAAAGAAGAAGGACACGGGATCTGTTTATGCATTGAAGATCATGGACAAAAAATTTATCACCAAGGAGAACAAAACAGCTTATGTGAAGTTGGAACGGTTAGTGCTTGATAAATTGGATCATCCTGGCATTGTGCGGCTGTTTTTCACATTTCAAGACACTTTTTCTCTGTGTACGTATATTGTTATGGAGTTTCACTTTATACTGTACACTTTTTCTACCTGATTCTTCTTGTGTCCTCTTTTTTCTTTCAATTTTCTTTTTGATTTTTGTCCTCTCGTTGCTTAGTTTGGTCTCCTATTTGATGTTGTTATCTTTTTCTTCCTTTTTTGTGTACTTTTTCAATGGTGAAGACATGGCACTTGAATCCTGTGAAGGCGGAGAACTTTTTGATCAAATAACCAGGGTAAGCTAACATAAGACTCAAGGCATGCACTCAATGTGTTGGGTTATGAATTATGAGTAAATCATTTGAGAAATTATTTTGAAGCCTGTGCTGAAGGTGTTTTGGTCGGCCAGATGTAGTTTTAGTCCTGTCTAAGCTAGATCTTTTTATGGAAACATCAAAACTATGATGCATGCATTGATTTTGTTATTTTTAAATTAACTTTTAATACAAAAGGAAACTAAAAACTGCTTGAAGATGGCATTTTCAAAATTTAGAATATTTCTTATATGATTTGTTAGTTTGAGGATAATTTAAACTGTGGTAATGACGAGGGTGTAAAATATAGTTAGTCGGTTCTGATTCACACTAAACTTATTATTTATAGGATAAGCAATGCTATAAAGACTCAGAAATATAAAATAATCAGAGAATAATACTCCTCTTAATTATAAAATGAAGTAAACCTAATCTCCCTACGAATAGGCAATCATATTTACAAACATAAACAATTACAATCAGGACTCCCCGCTAGTTGGATCATGCAGGCCATATGTGCCATTTTTGTTGCAAATGTTGAAAATTTAGGGTCTTAATGCTTTCGTGAGAATATCAACTACTTGATCGTGGGAGTAGACATGGCTAGCGGTGATGATCACATGTAGGATATTATCTCTCATAAAAGATAACTAATATCAATGTTTGGTCGTTGTGAAAGACAGGATTTGAGACAATCTATAGGTATAGCATGATTGCCGCATCCGAATGTCATTATGTTGAGTGTCCAAATTGAAATGAGTAATTTTTCAATCACAAATTCATATGTTGTTAATGCTATGGCATGGTATTTAGCCTCAGCACCATATCCTGCCACAACGTCTTGTTTCTTGCTTTTTGGGAGACAAGACTTTCCCCAAGTAAGATGCAGTGCGTGTATTGTATTCTCCTAATATATTTTTTCACCCTACTTGGGTGTGTTTGTGATTCCTATATACCTTTTCTCAAGTACCCCTTTGATATGCCCAAGGATACACAAAAAATGCATCCCAGTAACAAAGGGAAACAATTACAAGTATTAAGGCTAATTGTCAGCCATTGGCATCAAGTGGCATCAATTTGTTTACCTTGTATACATAACATTATAATTATGTAATCACATTACACAATTGAGTATGTGTAATATACCAATAAATTCTAAAGATACTAAAAGATCCCATATAATTCTATTCCTAGAAAATAGGGATATATATGCAGTGATATATATATGATAAATAATAATTATGATTATGCGATCATAACAATAAAGAACTGCCTATTTTTCTCTATACTATTCGCATTAAGCTTACATTATTAGTGCGAATTTCGTAATAAATATGAGCAGAACCAAAGTTGGTGTTCGGCCTAAGCATCTACTGGAGAAAGTTATGATTTCTCCATGAAAATATTTGGTACCAGTTGGGCCTTTC